>NC_081534.1:35228167-35233167 GCF_030273125.1 Centropristis striata
GTCTTTTTTGGGTCTTTTTTTAGTCTGTGTGTCTTTTTTAGTCATTTCTTTTTGTCCTTTTTTAGTCATTTTATTAGTTTTTTTGTGTCTTTTTTTGTCATTTTGTGTCCTTTTTTACTCTTTTTTTTAGTCATTTTGTCTCTTTTAGTGTCTTTTTTGGTCATTTAGTGTCTTTTTTAGTATTTTTTTGTCTTTTGTGTCTTTTTTTTTGTCATTTTGAACTTTCCGACGTGACCGTTACTTGTGTTAAATGTTGATATTAGTGTCAGAATCTCTTTATCCTCCATGTGTCAGTGTTGGTGCTTTAGCGCTGTGTCAGTTATATTCTGGAGTTCCTCAGGGTTCAATTCTGGGACCACTTTTAAATCCTGAACTCTCTGAACCACATGTATGTTTTCCTTAAAAATTTTTTTTTAAAAATCATGAAAAATCATCCGTTTATTGTGGAAAGAACTTTCTGACGGTCCCTGAACGCATCATCAGTTACAAAAAGTGACCGTTACTTGTGTTAAATGTTATTAGTGTCAGAATCTCTTTATTCTCCATGTGTCATTTAAAATAAAGCAGATCCTGTTAAAAACATTAAATTCTGTTTACACAGAGCAGAGGGGAGAGGACAGGAGAGGCTGTTTACACAGAGCTGAGAGGAGAGGACAGGAGAGGCTGTTTACACAGAGCAGAGAGGAGAGGACAGGAGAGGCTGTTTACACAGAGCAGAGAGGAGAGGACAGGAGAGGCTGTTTACACAGAGCAGAGAGGAGAGGACAGGAGAGGCTGTTTACACAGAGCAGAGGGGAGAGGACAGGAGAGGCTGTTTACACAGAGCTGAGAGGAGAGGACAGGAGAGGCTGTTTACACAGAGCTGAGAGGAGAGGACAGGAGAGGCTGTTTACACAGAGCAGAGGGGAGAGGACAGGAGAGGCTGTTTACACAGAGCTGAGAGGAGAGGACAGGAGAGACTGTTTACACAGAGCAGAGGGGAGAGGACAGGAGAGGCTGTTTACACAGAGCAGAGAGGAGAGGACAGGAGAGGCTGTTTACACAGAGCAGAGGGGAGAGGACAGGAGAGGCTGTTTACACAGAGCTGAGAGGAGAGGACAGGAGAGGCTGTTTACACAGAGCAGAGGGGAGAGGACAGGAGAGGCTGTTTACACAGAGCTGAGAGGAGAGGACAGGAGAGGCTGTTTACACAGAGCAGAGAGGAGAGGACAGGAGATGTTTATTGAGATGCAGCTATAGGAGAATCTCAATAAATTAGAATATGATAGAAAAGTTTATTTATGTCAGTAATTCTGTTCAAAAAGGTGAAATAACACATTCTATAGATCCATTACACACAGAATGAAACGTTCCATGTCTTCATTTATTTAACTTCTTCTAATTATAATGATTATGGCTTACAGTTAACCCATTTAAGGCGGGAAAGCATTACCGCATCTCTACCATTAAAACCGGGACAGCAGATAAGTCATTTTGTAGTGTTTGTAGTTTTTTCCACCTATTTTCGGTCTCTTGGCCAATGAAATGCATCAGAATACATGTGGGAGTGTCGCAATGCATCATGGGACTTTTCCAGAACTTTGAAATCATGGAGGAAGATTTTATTGCTGATCTGGACTTTGAACCCTCGGAACCAATCGACCAGATTTATGGATGAGGAATATGTTTTTAGACGACATATTTTCACAGAAGAACAGACAGATTTGTGGCCATCTGGAGATAATAATATTATTAATAATATATTATTAATAATAATAATAATAAGCTAATTGATTGTGATGATGATATAAGAAATCATGACTGTTTATGTCTTATATTACTTTATGCGTCGTTGAGAACCCTGAAAAGTGCAATATAGATAAATTATATTATTATTTATTATTATTATTATTATGATAATTATTATTAATTTTTATTACAGTAGGCTAATGAGAACTATGTCTTGTTCTTCCAGTGGTCATATAATGTTAGCATCTTGCTAATGGGCATGTATTAGTATTATGCATAGGATTTTTATTCAGTTTGTTGATTTTTAAAAACACTTTATTGAAAGTTTGGACAAATAAACTCATGAATGACGTGACCGTTACTTGTGTTAAATGTTGATATTAGTGTCAGAATCTCTTTATCCTCCATGTGTCAGTGTTGGTGCTTTAGCGCTGTGTCAGTTATATTCTGGAGTTCCTCAGGGTTCAATTCTGGGACCACTTTTAAATCCTGAACTCTCTGAACCACATGTATGTTTTCCTTAAAAAAATTTTTTTAAAAATCATGAAAAATCATCCGTTTATTGTGGAAAGAACTTTCTGACGGTCCCTGAACGCATCATCAGTTACAAAAAGTGACCGTTACTTGTGTTAAATGTTATTAGTGTCAGAATCTCTTTATTCTCCATGTGTCATTTAAAATAAAGCAGATCCTGTTAAAAACATTAAATTCTGTTTACACAGAGCAGAGGGGAGAGGACAGGAGAGGCTGTTTACACAGAGCAGAGAGGAGAGGACAGGAGAGGCTGTTTACACAGAGCTGAGAGGAGAGGACAGGAGAGGCTGTTTACACAGAGCTGAGAGGAGAGGACAGGAGAGGCTGTTTACACAGAGCTGAGAGGAGAGGACAGGAGAGGCTGTTTACACAGAGCTGAGAGGAGAGGACAGGAGAGGCTGTTTACACAGAGCTGAGAGGAGAGGACAGGAGAGGCTGTTTACACAGAGCTGAGAGGAGAGGACAGGAGAGGCTGTTTACACAGAGCAGAGGGGAGAGGACAGGAGAGGCTGTTTACACAGAGCTGAGAGGAGAGGACAGGAGAGGCTGTTTACACAGAGCTGAGAGGAGAGGACAGGAGAGGCTGTTTACACAGAGCTGAGAGGAGAGGACAGGAGAGGCTGTTTACACAGAGCAGAGAGGAGAGGACAGGAGAGGCTGTTTACACAGAGCTGAGAGGAGAGGACAGGAGAGGCTGTTTACACAGAGCAGAGGGGAGAGGACAGGAGAGGCTGTTTACACAGAGCTGAGAGGAGAGGACAGGAGAGGCTGTTTACACAGAGCTGAGAGGAGAGGACAGGAGAGGCTGTTTACACAGAGCAGAGGGGAGAGGACAGGAGAGGCTGTTTACACAGAGCAGAGAGGAGAGGACAGGAGAGGCTGTTTACACAGAGCTGAGAGGAGAGGACAGGAGAGGCTGTTTACACAGAGCTGAGAGGAGAGGACAGGAGAGGCTGTTTACACAGAGCAGAGAGGAGAGGACAGGAGAGGCTGTTTACACAGAGCAGAGGGGAGAGGACAGGAGAGGCTGTTTACACAGAGCTGAGAGGAGAGGACAGGAGAGGCTGTTTACACAGAGCAGAGAGGAGAGGACAGGAGAGGCTGTTTACACAGAGCAGAGAGGAGAGGACAGGAGATGTTTATTGAGATGCAGCTATAGGAGAATCTCAATAAATTAGAATATGATAGAAAAGTTTATTTATGTCAGTAATTCTGTTCAAAAAGGTGAAATAACACATTCTATAGATCCATTACACACAGAATGAAACGTTCCATGTCTTCATTTATTTAACTTCTTCTAATTATAATGATTATGGCTTACAGTTAACCCATTTAAGGCGGGAAAGCATTACCGCATCTCTACCATTAAAACCGGGACAGCAGATAAGTCATTTTGTAGTGTTTGTAGTTTTTTCCACCTATTTTCGGTCTCTTGGCCAATGAAATGCATCAGAATACATGTGGGAGTGTCGCAATGCATCATGGGACTTTTCCAGAACTTTGAAATCATGGAGGAAGATTTTATTGCTGATCTGGACTTTGAACCCTCGGAACCAATCGACCAGATTTATGGATGAGGAATATGTTTTTAGACGACATATTTTCACAGAAGAACAGACAGATTTGTGGCCATCTGGAGATAATAATATTATTAATAATATATTATTAATAATAATAATAATAATAAGCTAATTGATTGTGATGATGATATAAGAAATCATGACTGTTTATGTCTTATATTACTTTATGCGTCGTTGAGAACCCTGAAAAGTGCAATATAGATAAATTATATTATTATTTATTATTATTATTATTATGATAATTATTATTTTTTTTATTAGAGTAGGCTAATGAGAACTATGTCTTGTTCTTCCAGTGGTCATATAATGTTAGCATCTTGCTAATGGGCATGTATTAGTATTATGCATAGGATTTTTATTCAGTTTGTTGATTTTTAAAAACACTTTATTGAAAGTTTGGACAAATAAACTCATGAAGTTCTTCTCATGAAAGCCACGGGTATAAGCTCTCAAATACTTTTTGAATTTCATTTCTATCTGCTACAGAGGCTGAAAAATCTTCTGCTGAATTTCCAGAAAGACTTCAGGTTTTAGGGGTTCTTTCAGAATCACCAGAGGTTTAACAGGCGTTTTAGGCCTAAATGGGTTAATGAAGACCTGAAATTCAGTGTCTCAAAAATATCGAATATTGCAAAAAAGTCTGTTTAATATGTAAATGTTTCCTCTGAACAGTCTGTCATCTATAGGACTCAATACTTGGTTGAGTTGATCCTGTAGAACACGTCTCCATAGAGACTTTAAGCCCCGCCCCCTGGTCTCTGACCTTGAACTTGTCGTGGAGGATGAGGATGACGAGCTCGAAGCTCTCTCCGGCGGTGAAGGTCTTGGCGTGGAGGATCTCCTCCCAGCCCCAGCGCTCCTTCTTCAGGGAGTTACAGACGATGCAGGGCGACCTCCTGAACCTCGGGTTGAAGTGGAACGCCACGTCGGCCCGCGGCTTCACGCTGCTGCCGCACGTCAGGTCCACCTGGAACCTGCAGGACACAGGGAGGGTTTAATAACCCGACAGGAACCTGCAGGACACAGGGAGGGTTTAATAACCCGACAGGAACCTGCAGGACACAGGGAGGGTTTAATAACCCGACAGGAACCTGCAGGACACAGGGAGGGTTTAATAACCCGACAACAACCTGCAGGACACAGGGAGGGTTTAGTAAC
>NC_081534.1:35238167-35250667 GCF_030273125.1 Centropristis striata
GGTTCCTCTCAGAAGTCAGCGTCCAGCCTGAAGGTGTTGTCTGAGGGTCCTGACATCACGCCCATCCTCTGGTACTCTCCCACTCTCTTCTCAAAGAAGTTGGTCTTCCCCTCCAGAGAGATGTTCTCCATGAAGTCGAAGGGGTTCTCCACCCGGTAGATCTACAGAACCACACCACCAGAACACAGACGTTAGATACAGACACACAGACTGGTGATGGACTACAGCCAATAATCAATAATCAGTAATAAATGCTGTCTGGTCTGTTCAGACTGGCGTCTGTTTCGTGCTGCTGTCGTTCTGTCAGAGAACCACTCGTCCTCCAATCAGAACGTCTGCAGCAGCACTCAGCCCCCATCACTGGCTGAGGTCCGTACCCCTGCGCCTCTCATCACCACAGACCCTCAGACTACTGGGACCACTACTGGGTCTACTGGGACCACTGGTCTACTGGGACCACAGAGTCTACTACTAGGACACCACTAGTGGGTCCACTACTACTGGGACCACTGGGTCGTCTACTGGGACACCACTGGGTCTACTGGGACACCACTGGGTCTACTGGGACACCACTGGGTCTACTACTGGGACCATCAGCGGGTCTACTACTGGGACCATCAGCGGGTCTACTACTGGGACCATCAGCGGGTCTACTACTGGGACCATCAGCGGGTCTACTACTGGGACCATCAGTGGCTGTTTCCCAAGGAAGGATCCACAATCGACTGAATCTGAAGGACTGTCCCAATGTCCAGGATCCTCTAGAGGACAGAGTTCTTATGCACAAATCCAAATCCTATAATGCTTTGCGCACACCGCTCCAACAATGGGGAGTGTAGAAACAGTGACGCTGGCGGCACAATATGATTTTAAATATAGAAGTATTTTCAGTTCACACTGAAGTTTTGTAAGTTATGATAATATTGTGTTCATATGCAAGCAAAACATAAAGAAATGCCAGAATATTTATCTAAAATATAATAAACGTCATCTTAATACATTACTAGTTCAGTTAATTAATGTGTCTCAGTCGCTAAAGTCATTGTTAATTATTTTATATGTCAGATGAAGATGCAAGTGTAAAGTATATTTAGCTATGCCATTCAGAAGATTTGTTCATTATGTTAACAGGGACTGATAGAGTGCTCTAATAATTTATTGTTATTTATAAATAACTGTTTTTAAACTGCAGCGATTAATTTACAAATCCATTAGTGGTCATTACAGTAAGAGGAACTTCTCTGGCCTCAGCTCTGGAGGACACAACTGAAGTAACGATCTATGTCTTTGGGATACAGACAGGGTCTGCTACTGGGACCACTTAGTCCCCTACTGCTTCTACTGGTTGTAGTGGTTACCTTGGTGAAGCCCAGCTCCAGCATCAGTCTGTCGGCTACGAACTCGATGTACTGCTTCATCAGGTCCCCGTTCATCCCGATCAGCTTCACCGGCAGAGCCTCCGTCAAGAACTCCTGAGAACAAGACCAGTAAGACCATTAAAAACAAACCAGTGGAACCAGTGAGACCATCAGCAGACTGGAGGACAAAAACCTGGACCCACCTGCTCGATCTCCACGGCGTTCTTGATGATCTTGGTGACGGTTTCTGCCGACGGTTTGTTCACCAGGTGTTTAAACATCAGACAGGCAAAGTCACAGTGGAGACCCTGAAACCAGAACCAGAACAGAGTCAGGACCAGAACCAGGACAGAGTCAGGACCAGAACCAGGACAGAGTTAGGACCAGAACATGTTGATGTAACTAGTGATCACCTCGTCTCTGCTGATGAGCTCGTTGGAGAAGGTCAGGCCGGGCATCAGGCCTCTCTTCTTCAGCCAGAAGATCGCAGCGAAGGAACCAGAGAAGAAGATTCCCTCCACGGCGGCGAAGGCCACAACTCGCTCTCCTGGAACCAGAACCACAAAGACCTGATCAATAACTGAGACCTGATCAATAACTGAGACCTGATCAATAACAATCAACAGGAAGTATCTTGTTACCGTAGTTGGCGCTCTTGTTGCCGATCCAGTTGATGGCCCAGTCGGCCTTCTTCTTCACACACGGCAGAGTCTCGATGGCGTTGAACAGGTATTCTCTGAGGGTCAGTGAATGCACCGTCAGACCACAAACACACCACCAACATTAACTAGAGAGTGAGGAGGAGCATGAGGAGGAGGAAGAGGAGGAGCAGCAGCAGCAGGAGGAGGAGGAGCAGGACTGACCTCTCTTTGGGCTCCTTGATGTAGGAGTTGATGAGGAGGCTGTACATCTCTGAGTGGATGTTCTCCATGGCGATCTGGAAGCCGTAGAAACACCTGGCCTCCGTCACCTGGACTTCCTGTGTGAAGCGCTCCACCTGGTGGTCACAAACAGGAAGTCACTTCACACGTCAGACCGCCAGAATAATGGACCGCCTGTCAATCACAGACACGGGGGCGGGGCTTACCAGGTTCTCGTTAACGATGCCGTCGCTGGCGGCGAAGAACGCCAGAACGTGAGAGATGAAGAACCGCTCCTCGTCCTTCAGGGACTCCCAGTGCTGCAGGTCCTTGGACAGGTCCACCTGAGGACACACCAGATATATACTATTAGAGAGTACTACAGGTCCACCTTCACATACACACCAGATATATATATATACTATTAGAGAGTACTACAGTACTACAGGTCCACCTGAGGACACACAGACCATTATACAGTACTACAGTAGGAGTAATAGAGTACTACAGGACCAGTATAAAACATTACGTCCCTAATTCAACTTTGTGATAAAGTTCTGGATCCTACAATATGTATGTATGTGTGTGTGTGTGTGTATATATATATATATAGTAGTGGTATGAGTTTTACCTCCTCGGCGGTCCAGAAAGAGGCCTCGGCCTTCTTGTACATGTTCCAGATGTCGTGGTACTGGATGGGGAAGATGACGAAGCGTCGAGGGTTTTCCTTCAGCAGCGGCTCCTCCTCTTCCTCCCTGCTGCTGCTCTTCTTCACCTCCTGACACACACACAGTTTACTACACACTCTACAAATATACACACTCTACTACACAGCTTTGGGTTTAAATAAAAAAAAAATCAATCAGCTTCAGTCAGTTTTACATCATTGAAAACATGTTAACTGACCATAAAAACTGCTTGATGTCGACTGCTTCTATTAACAGTTTAACAACATTTCAATAAAAATATTGAAGTGAGTTACAGAAAGAAATCAGAAGATGTACAACATTTAGTTAATTATTCTAATTGTTTATCGTCATTAATAATTTACATTTTCTGGCCTTTTGTCTCTTTAATTTGAGAATTTGATGCTTTTCTTTGTCACATGATAAACTGAATAAGATGCATTATAATATACAGGTCATACTGATGTAAACATTAAACACCAGCAGTAATGAGGAGGAGAGAAGAATAAGGAGGAGGGAGGGGAGGAGAGGAAGGAAAAGGAGAGAAGGAAGGAGAGGTGAAGATGAAAGGAAACAGGGTGGTTAGTAGGAGAGAGAAATGAGAGGAAAGAAAGGAGAAAAAGAAGGGAGGAGAGGAGGAAACGTAATGTTTATCTAATCAGCTGCAGCTTAATCCTAATAATAATAATAATTAATAATATAATATATAGGTCACACAGATGTAAACATTACACGTCAGCTGACGTTAACAGCTGATCGTTTGGCGCCAGATCTGCTCTTTGGCGCCACATGAACACAATAAAAGAGACAAAATGACAAAAACACAAAAGCAGACAGAACCACGTGGACTCACCGGAGAGGAGAAGATGTTCCGGGCGGTTTTGGTCGCCAGGACCCGGGTCGGGTTGAGACTGGGCGGCTGGAGGAAAGAACAAAGAGTTTGAATGAATAATAATAATCGGCTTAAAGAGCCGGTTTAAAGGGAATAAATGCAGGTTTTAAAGAGAATAACTGCAGGTTCTAAAGAGAATAACTGCAGGTTCTAAAGAGAATAAAGCAGGTTCTAAAGAGAATAACTGCAGGTTCTAAAGAGAATAACTGCAGGTTCTAAAGAGAATAACTGCAGGTTCTAAAGAGAATAACTGCAGGTTCTAAAGAGAATAAAGCAGGTTCTAAAGAGAATAACTGCAGGTTCTAAAGAGAATAAAGCAGGTTCTAAAGAGAATAAAGCAGGTTCTAAAGAGAATAACTGCAGGTTCTAAAGAGAATAACTGCAGGTTCTAAAGAGAATAACTGCAGGTTCTAAAGAGAATAACTGCAGGTTTTAAAGAGAATAACTGCAGGTTCTAAAGAGAATAAAGCAGGTTCTAAAGAGAATAACTGCAGGTTCTAAAGAGAATAAAGCAGGTTCTAAAGAGAATAAAGCAGGTTCTAAAGAGAATAAAGCAGGTTCTAAAGAGAATAACTGCAGGTTCTAAAGAGAATAACTGCAGGTTCTAAAGAGAATAACTGCAGGTTTTAAAGAGAATAACTGCAGGCTCTAAAGAGAATAACTGCAGGTTCTAAAGAGAATAAAGCAGGTTCTGTAGTGTTCTGTCTCCTCACCGTGTTCTCTTTGTCCAGCGACATGTTGCTGATGTCTCTGCTGAGGGACTGCTGGTTCTTCACGGAGAGAGCAGAGCGAGTAGAGAGCATGTTGGTCTGCTGGTTCACGCGGACAGATCAATAAAATATAAGGACAGATCAATAAAATATAAGTTAGCTGATAAAAGGTTTAATGTAAACTAGCGAGCAGCGGAGAGAGACTGGAGCAGGCTGCTGCCGCTCAAACGCTTTATATTGGAATCTTGGCGCCACAAGGGAGCCGGCCAATAGGAACGCAGCTCGTGCTTGGCTCTTTAAACTGACGCTGCGGCGGAGCCAATCAAGTGGCGAGCCGCGCTCACGTGACCGGGGGGATTCAAAGGGCTTTGTCTGAGCAGGGTTACGAAACTGAGCGCAACACCAGACGTTACAAAACTACTAAAAACACCGTTTACACAACCAAAATATGAATAAAATACGAGTTAAACACAGTCACATAAACACAATAAGTACACAGCACATAGTTAGATTTTAATATATTCTTCGTAACTCATATAAAGGGCGGCATCAATCAGCACTGGTACATATTTTGTGAGTTACAAAACTGACCGTAACACCATGTTACAAAACTATGGAAATAACCGTTTACACAACAAAAGAAATAAACATTTATTTCACATTATAAACCGTTAAACTGTCGTTATAAAATAGAACAACAACGTTAAAAAATACACAGAAATCGCTAAAAATAAAAAAACTGACTTCCGTGTTGAGATATTGTGAATTTAACATTAAAATAACGAGTTAAAATGTCACATAAACACAATCGGAACACAGCAAATAATTCGATTTTAATATATTATTTGTAATTAATATAAAGGGCGGCATCAATCAGCATAATCATACATATTTTGTCAAGTTTTAATTAAAAAACTGACCGTAACAGAAAATGTTACAAAACTATGGAAATGACCGTTTACACAACCAAATAAATAAACATTTATTTAACATTATGAACCGTTAAACTCTTTATAAAACAGTGCAATCATGTTTAAAACTAATGTGGTGAAACTTAAAGTAAAACTGACATTAAATTTACATTTTATTTATTACAAATTAGTTTAACCGTGATTTAAACACAAGCGGTACAAAGTAACTTTGCTCTTTATATTCGCTCCTAATTGTTTTATTTTGCATTTAAATGTCCAACATAAAGATTAAGTGTGCAATTACGTTAAAAAAAGAGAATATAAAACAGACTTTTAGCCTAAAAATCGTCAGAAAACGAAGAAAGACGTGAATAAGCACAAACACGGATATTTACAGTCTGGATTATTGTGTTTTTGATTATATTTGTGTTGTTTTTATCTTCGATTTCAGTTTTTAGTTTCTGGAGAAAAAATAAATAAAATATTATTTTTTTCCCCCTCGAAACAGGTGACGCGGTTGATCAGCTGTTTCCGGTGAGGGAGCGCTGTGATTGGCTGCCTCAGAACAAAAAGGCTTTCTGTTAATGTAGGTCACCAGGAGGCTCCGCCCCCTGCAGGCGGGAGGAGGAACTGCACATTAAAACACAAAATACAACAATAACATTAAATATGATTATTTTAAAGTAATCAATAAATAATACCAGAGTCTACCTGAGAACCTAAATAAGATGATGCTAAGATACACAATGAAATAAATTAAATTTAAATTAAATCATTAAAATAAAATATATAGTAAAAATGTCAATTACAATAATAATAATAACAACAACAACAACAACAATAATAGTGATGTTATTATTATTGTTGATAATGATGATAATAATAATACAAAATGATAATAATAATAATACAAAATATAAATAATTACATAAAAAATAACTATAATATGCCGAATATGGGACTTGAACAGGATGATTGTTTACATACACAATAAAATAAAATAAATATAAATGATATAATAAAAAAATATATAATAATAATAATAATAATAATCAAATAAAAATAATTTAAAACATATATAAATAATGACATAAAAAATAACAATAATAGCCCTAACAAGGGACTTACTTGAACAGGATGATAGCTAAATATAAATAATACAATTTGAAATAAAATATATAATAATATTATTATTATTATTATTATTATTATTATTATTATCATTATTATTATATGCAATAACATAATAATAATAACGATAATAATGATAATAATAATAATAATAATTATTATTATTATTATTATTCTTATTATTATTATTATATGCAATAAAATATAAATAATTACATATAAAATAACAATAATAGTCCTAATACGGGACTTGAACCTGATGATTGTTTACATACATAATAAAATATAAATAATATATTCATGTTTATGTATAGTTCTTCTGGCTGCAGTCCCGCCGCTGGCCGCCTGGTGTCGCTGTTTCTCTTCATATACTTTATATCTTTTGGCAGCTGAATGTCGGTCAGTAAGGCAGGTGGGCGGGTCCCTCCTCAGCCAATAGCGTGGCTTCCTCACATTCCCGGCACAGCGTCGTGCTCTCCCATTGGTCACACCCCCTTTCTGCGCTGGCTCCTGATTGGCTGGCCGCTGTTACCGGGTGGTGTGAGCTCCGCTTGTATAAGACAACACGTAACTGTCGCTGAGCAGAAAAAACTTCATATACACAAACATACATATAGAAACATACATGCATATATTAAAAAATAACTATATATATATAGTTATTTTTTATGTTTTAAGATGATTTCATTTACATTTTATATATTTGATTGTATATTATTTAAAATAATATAATTAAAAAAAATAATAAAATAATCATATTCAAGGTCTGTCATTGTTATCTTTTATGCTTTTTAAATAATTAAAATATATAGATATATTTATAGTTTATTGTGTATTTAAATAATCATCTGATTTGGGTCCTAAGGTAGACCTTTTATTGTTATTTTTTGTTTGAAAATGTATTATTATTATTAATCATAATAATAATAATAATAATAAAAGTCTACCTTATGACCTAAATAAGATGATTATTGAAATACACAATAATATATATCTATATATATATATATGTGTGTGTGAATTATTTAAAAAACATAAAAGATAAATAAAATAGACCCTGATTATTTAAAAAATATATATATATATACAATAAAACATGTTATAAATATTATATAAATACTAGAATCAATACATTTTTTAAAAATATATTATTATTATTATTAATAATAATAATAATAATAATAATAATATGGGACTTGAATGGGATAATTTTAAATACAGAATGAAATAAATTATTATATATAATAAAAAAATCAAGGTCTACCCTAGGATTATATTAAATATACAATAAATATCAATAATATTCAATAACAATAATTATAATAATTATACTTATAATAACAATGATAATATGAATAATAATAAATTGAATGTGCAGTAAGAAAGAACAAACACAACAACACGTATATATATTTTTGTGGTAAATTGTTATTATAAAAGTCATTTTATTTTTCATCGTTTACAGGCAAAATGTTCATAAACGGGATTATTCCGATATAATAAGCCGTTATTATTAAGAATAACATTTAATAACGAGGTATTTTCTTCCTGGCTACACTATGGGCCAAAAACAGCACGTTATCCTCAACACGTGTTTATTAAATAATAATAATAATCATAATAATAATGTGTAAAGCAAAGAGAGAGAGTAGGTAGTATCACATGAGGAGACTCGTACTGTCAATAAATGCAGATTATACACGGAACATTCATATAGATATCAATATATTTACAATATGTACAGACAAATTAACAGGCTAATAATAATAATAATAATAATAATAATAATAATAATAATAGAAGCACGGTACAGAGGCTTTGGCAAATAATAAACGAGTGCATACAGTTTGCTGAACGTGACATTTACAGAAAACATGAAGATACAAAAACAGATTATAAAAAATCCAGTGCAATGATTCAGATTCTGTCCGTGATGATAGCAGCCTTCACCTCCTCTTCCTCCTCCTCTTCCTCCTCCTTCACCTCCTCCTCTTCCTCCTGTGAGTTTGTGTTGTGGTAATAATTGTCCTGAGCTTTCGGCTCTTCGGCTCCGTCTGCACCAACTTTTAATCCAACCTGTGATATTTATTTATTTATTTATTTATGTATTTATCTTCATCTTCGTCGTCTTCATCACTTTGTTTACAAACATCAACGAGGCGGCAGGAAGAACTTTTAACACTTTACATGTTTATAAACAAGAAATATGAACAAACCTTTGATACTTTTTGATTTACAGATTCATTATGTAGTAAAACAGACGTGAGAGAAAAACTGCAACCAGATAAAAGTAGAAACGCAAAGAAAAATTAATGTATATTTGATTTTTTTGTTTTTTGCAAATTCTAATGTTTGTTTTTTTTACCATTCAACAAAAGTTTTTATTTGCTTTGAAACGTTTTATTTGTCAACAGTTTTTCTCTCAAATATATTTCCTGGTTTCATAATAAACAAGTTTAAAACGACATGTTTGTTATTTACAGTATCGAAAGTACCAAAGCTATAAAAACAGTAATAATAATAATAATAATATTTTTTATTACTATTAATGGTTTGTGACTTTCTGAAACTTAAAGTATAAAAACAGCGAACAGGAAGAAAAACTCTTTTATAAAACAGAATGTAAACGAGTTATTTTACATTTTGATCGTATCAAAACAACCGAAGACATAAAAAACGACACATTTAATAAAAATAATGTGAATTCCTGTGGAGTGATTTTCAAAATAAAGCAGTTTAACATGAGATGAAGGCGTTTGAGTCGGTGCAGCCGGAGCGCCGCCGCCGTGAGGTCACAGCGAGGTCACAGAGTTCACTGTAGAAAAGATAAGAAATGACTGGTCCCGCCCCCTGAGGCCCCACCCCCTGAGGCCCCACCCCTTGAGGACCCACCCGTGAGGCCCCGCCCCCTGAGGCCCTGCCCCTGAAGCCCCGTCCCCTGAGGCCCCACCTGTGAGGCCCCGCCCCCTGAGGCCCGTCAGTTGGCGGTGGACACCAACACGCCGACGGGAAGTGCGGGGCCCCGGCTGTGGCCCTTGGGGAGCGCCACCTTGCTGAGGTCTCGGGTGTCGGCGGGCCACGTCGGCGCCCTCTTGGTGGTCATGTGGCGCCGGGCGTGTTTGGTCAGGTGGTCACTGCGCATGAAGCGCCGCTCGCACACGCTGCACACAAACTTCTTCTCACCGGTGTGCGTGCGGCGGTGGCGGGAAAGCTCGTCGGAGCGAGCGAACTTCTTGTCGCAGCCGTCCCAGTGACAGCTGAACGGCTTCTCGCCTGCAGAGCAAACAAACAACAAAACAACAAATCAATAAATCAATAAATCATAATCAGGTTTAAAAGCATCCTTACTTAATTAGTTTCAAAATCACCAAATATACAGAAATATTTCCCACATTTTAAACTTTCTGACGCTTCTGAAACAATTCCAGCAGGAAAAATCAACAAATCTGATAAAAGCAAAAAGCTCCAACGAGCTAAACAGAACACCTGTAAAAAATGTTGTTTATAAAGATTTTAGTTTATTAAAATAAATGAACATTTTTTGATGACTTCCATCATTCCAACTGTTATTCTGCTTCATGTTTACAGTCTAAAACATATTTTAAAACTATAATAAAATGAAGATCTGTGGGTCCACCCCCCGCAGAGTAAGGTATAGGGGCCGGGTGCAGTGTGAGCTGGGCCGCAGGTGAAGGAGGGTACCTGGACGTGCTGACCCCTGACCCCTGACCCCCGGCTCCAGCAGCTCTGGGGACGTGGAACGTCACCTCGCTGGCGGGGAAGGAGCCCGAGCTTGTGCAGGAGGTGGAGCGTTACCAGCAATAAATAGTTGGTCACCTCCACACATAGCCTGGGCTCTGAACCAAACTCCTGGAGAGGCTGGACTCTCTCCTGTTGTTGCCCAGGGTGAGAGGCGCCGGGCGGGGGTGGGGATACGAGTTGGAGTTTGCCTTCTTGGAGTCTCTGGGTGGTGACCTGGGGACTCTATAGTTCTTCTGGGAGACTTCAGCGCTCACGTGGGTAACGATGATGGTACCTGGAGGAGGTGATTGGGAGGAACGGCCCGATCTGAACCAGAGTGGTGTTCTGTTATTGGACTTCTGTTCTTGTCACGGTTTGTCCATAACAAACACCATGTTAGTACATAGAGTTGTTCATAAGTGTACCTGGTACCAGAGCACTCTAGGACAAAGATCAATGATCGATTTCATTATCGTATCATCAGATCTGATCATGTTCTGGACACTCGGGTGAAGAGAGGAGCAGAGCTGTCAGCTGATCACCTCCTGGTGGTGAGGTGGATCAGGTGGTGGGAGAGGCTGCTGGACAGACCTGGCAACCCAAACGTGTAGTGAGGGTGAACTGGGAACATCTAGCGGAGGCCCCTGTCTGCAGGGTCTTCAACTCACACCTCCGGAAGAATTTCTCCAACATCCCGGGTGAGGCTGGGGACATGGAGTCCAAATGGGCCATGTTCAAAGCCTCAATTGTTGACGCGGCTGGTAGGAGCTGTGGCCTTCTGGCCGTTGGTGCTTGTCGTGGCGGCAACCCAAGAACCTGCTGGTGGATACCAGCGGTGAGGGAGGCCGTCAGGCTGAAGAAGGAGGCCTTTCGGTCTTGGCTGGCCGAGGGGTCTCCGGAAGCAGCAGACAGGTACCGTTCGGCCAGAAGGGCAGCAGTTGCGGCAGTCGCTGAAGCAAAAACTCTGGTATGGGAGGAATTCGGGGAGGCCATGGAGGAGGACTTTCGGTCAGCCTCAAAGAGGTTCTGGAAAACCGTCAGGCGACTCAGGAAGCGAAAGCAGGGCTTGGCCCAAGCTGTGCTCAGCGCGGGAGGAGACCTGCTGACCCGACCTGGGGATGTCCTCAGACGGTGGAAAGAACACTTTGAGGAACTCCTTAATCCAGCCAACACGTCCTCTGTGGAGGAGGCAGAGTCTGAAGACTCAGGGGAAGACTCACCAGTGTCCCTGGCAGAAGTCGCCGAGGTAGTTAAAAAGCTGGCCGGTGGCAAGGCGCCAGGGTTGGATGAGATTCTCCCTGAGATGCTGAAGGCTCTGGACTCTGTTGGGCTGTCATGGTTGACACGCCTCTTCAGTGTCGCGTGGAGGTCTGGGACAGTGCCAGTGGATTGGCAGACTGGGGTGGTGGTTCCCATTTTTAAAAAGGGACCGGAGGGTGTTCCAATTACCGTGGAATCACACTGCTCAGCCTCCCCGGGAAAGTCTACTCCAGGGTGCTGGAAAGGAGGCTCCGGCCGATTGTCGAACCTCAGATTCAGGAGGAACAATGCGGCTTCCATCCTGGCCGTGGAACAACGGAGCAGCTCTTTACCCTCCGAGACTTCTGGAGGGGTCATGGGAGTTTGCTCATCCAGTCTACATGTGTTTTGAAAAGGAGCAGCTGAGGTGGTTTGGGCATCTGGTAAGGATCCTCCCGGGCGCCTCCCGTTAGAGGAGTTCCAGGTTCAACTGGTAGGAGGCCCCGGGGAAGACCCAGAACACGGTGGAGGGATTATATCTCTCTCCTGGCCTGGGAACGCCTCGGGGTCCAGGAGGAGCTGGACGTTGTGGCTGGGGAGAGGGACGTCTGGAATGCCCTGCTAAGCCTGCTGCCCCCGCGACCCGGCCCCGGATAATGGGAAAAAATTCCAAAACACATAAAACCTTTGATGTGTGTGTTATAATAAGGTGTGTGTGTTACCTGTGTGTGTGCGGAGGTGAGCCTTCAGGTGTGAGCTCTTGAAGTACGTCTTCTTGCAGCCTGGGAAGTTGCAGACGTAGTTGCGTCTGCGGGAGAAGTCGGCCTGCGAGGTGCCACCGCCACCGGCTCCAGTCGGCATGTAAACGGGCGCCGGCGCCAGGGGGAGGAGCTTGGTGTTGCCCAGGGTGACTACAGCCTGTGGGCCCGGTGGCGACACGGATGCCTGCGGCACCACGAACATGACGGCACC
>NC_081534.1:35255667-35257081 GCF_030273125.1 Centropristis striata
ATGAGCCAGCCTTATGTGGATATACTGCAGCAGCAATAATAACAACAAGCCAGAATAAAGAAGACAAACAAACAACAACAACAACAACAACAACAATACAGACATGTCAGCTTTCAGCTCATCAACAATAAAAACAACAACAACAACAACAAAGTTGAACTGATGCAGACTGAAGATAAAGTTCAACATTTTCATATCAACCATAAAAACATGAAGATAATTGTGTTTTTGAACACGTCCATAAAAATAAAAGCTCATACATGTTTATTAATATCTCACATTTTGGACTTTTAAAGCTTAATTTAATTAAGTTAATATAAAAAACATCAATATAAATGTGATTCTAAACACACATTTATAATATATCTTATTTTTTGGGCGTTTAAAGTTTATTTTTATGATATGAACCAAAGAAACATGAATATAAATGTGTTTCTGACTGTTTTCTATGAATCTCTGTGTGTTTAATAAATGTTATGATCAGTCAAACATAATAATAATAATAATAATAATAATAATAATATGGATAGAAAACAAGTTTGTGAAGCTGTAACAATAACTATAATTATTTTTCATATTAATAATGTCAATTAAAATGCAAACTAAAACATTTTAGTTGAATAAATTGTCTCAAAATAATTTAGATTTTTTTTTTATTAAAACAACATTTGTATTAATGTCTCATTTTTGGGGCATTTATTGACTTATTATTCACATTAAGGACTTATTATTCACATTAAGGACTTATTATTCACATTAAGGACTTATTATTCACATTAAGGACTTATTTTCTATATTAAGGACTTATTATTCACATTAAGGACTTATTATTCACATTAAGGACTTATTTTCTATATTAAGGACTTATTATTCACATTAAGGACTTTTTTTATATCAAGGACTTATTTTTCATATTAAGGACTTATTTTTCATATTAAGGACTTATTATTCATATTAAGGACTTATTTTTCATATTAAGGACTTATTATTCACATTAAGGACTTATTATTCATATTAAGGACTTATTTTCTATATTAAGGACTTATTATTCATGTTAAGGACTTATTATTCACATTAAGGACTTATTATTCATATTAAGGACTTATTTTCTATATTAAGGACTTATTATTCACATTAAGGACTTATTATTCATATTAAGGACTTATTTTTTCATATTAAGGACTTATTATTCACATTAAGGACTTATTATTCATATTAAGGACTTATTTTCTATATTAAGGACTTATTATTCACATTAAGGACTTATTGTCTATATTATGTACTTATTATTCACATTATGGACTTATTATTCACATTAAGGACTTATTGTCTATATTAAGGACTTATTATTCACATTAAGGACTTATTTTCTATATTAAGGACTTATTGTCTATATTAAGGACTTATTATTTAT
>NC_081534.1:35257181-35262181 GCF_030273125.1 Centropristis striata
GACTTATTATTCACATTAAGGACTTATTGTCTATATTAAGGGACTTATTATTCACATTAAGGACTTATTGTCTATATTAAGGACTTATTATTCACATTAAGGACTTATTGTCTATATTAAGGACTTATTGTCTATATTAAGGACTTATTATTTATATTAAGGACTTATTATTTATATTAAAGATGTCAACAAACCGTCAGTTTTGTTCACTTTGACCTCAAATAAACCGGCGACCAGCGGAGCCGCAACACCGAGACACGGAGCAGGTGGAACAACAACTTTATACCAATAATAACAATAATAATAATAATAATAATGAGAGTGGGACTCACCGGCCAGCAGCGCGGCTCTGAGCGGAGCATCAGACAGTTAACCGGGCGGCAGCAGTGAGGCGTTAGCGGGGATCGAACCGTCCTCCGGAGCAGGACTGGCTGGGTTCAGCTGAGTGGAGCCAAAAAAAACACACACAAAAAAAAACACAGAAACAAAATTGAGAGCAGTCTGGCGGGTGGTAACCGGCAGCCAATCAGAGCCAAAGGTGTAGCGGGCGGGCGGCCAATCAGAGGCGAGGCGGGTGCGTGCTCGGTACGTGACCGCGACGCGATTGGCGGGAGGCGGGGTGCGTGGCTGCCGGGGGGCGGGGGCCGCGGAGTCAGCGGTGTCCACAGTAAACCCGCTGAACCCGGCGGGCGCGCACCAACTGGGGGAAAGGTTGGGAGCAGACAGGCGGGGGCGCGGCGCCGCGGGCACGAGCGGGGGGACGAGCGGGGACGCGCAGCAGTGGCATGTAGACTGCAGATAGAAAATAATAAAAGAGCAGAAAATCACTAAAATAACAGGAAAATATGGAATATACAGAGAAATACACACTGTTTATAGAAAACACATTAACACTCAGATCATACAAATAAACTTTAAACGCCAAAAATATTAGATATTCATACAAATGTGTTTATTTTCAGAGAACATTGTTCAGAAACACGTTTATTTTTATCTTTTTTTTGGTTCTTATGAGAAAAATATATGATAAATAATAATAAAAATGAACTTTAAATGCCCAAAATAAAAGATATTTATAAAAATGTCATTTAGAAAACACATTTATGTTGATACTTTTTGGTTCATATCATAAAAAATAAACTATTAATACAAAGATATTATTACAAATATGTTTATTTTCATAGAACATTCTTCAGAAAACACATTCATTTTTATATCAACTTTTTTATTTATTTAATATTTTATTTATTAAATGTATATTTATATGTGTTTATTTTCATAGAACATTCAGAAACACATTTATATTCATGGGTTTTTTTGTTCTTATGATAAAAAAAAAAAAAACTTTAAACTTCCAAAATATTATATATTAACACAAATGTGTTTATTTTCATTGAATATTGTTCTGACATTTATTTTTATGTTTTTTTTGGTTCATAAGATAAAAAATAAACTTTAAATGCCCCAAAAATTAAGATATTAATACAAATGTATCTAGAAACACATTTATATTTATGTTTTTTTATATTTAATATTTTATTGAATACATTTATGTTTGTATGTGTTTATTGTCATAGAACATTGCTCAGAAACACGTTCAGTTTTGTTTTTTATGTCAACTTTATATTTATTTAATATTTTATTTATCAAATGAATATGTTTATTTCCATAGAATATTGTTCAGAAACACGTTTATTTTTTGTTTTTTTTTTGTTTCATATGATAAAAATGTACTTTAAATGCCCTTAAAAAATAAAATATTAATACAAATGTAGTTGTTTAGAAACACTTTTATATTTATGTTTTTTATATTTATTTAATATTTTATTTATTACATTTATGTTTATATGTGTTTATCTTCATAGAATATTGTTCAGAAACACATTTATATTTATGGTTTTTGAATTAACTTTATATTTATCTCATATTTTATTTAATAAATTAATATTTATATGTGTCCTATTTTCATAGAATATTGTTCAGAAGTACATTTATATTTGTTTGTTTTTTGCTTCATATGTTAAAAAATAAAGTTAAAATGCCCAAAAAATAAGATATTAATACAAATGTTTTCATTTAAAAAATTTAGCAACACATTTATATTAATGTTTTTTTATATTAATTTAATATTTCATTTTTTAAAATAAACATTAAATGCCCAAAATATTAGATACAATACAAATATAATTATTTTCATAGAATACAAACACGTTTATTTTTATGTTGTTTTTTTTTGCTTCATATGATAAAAATAAACTCTAAATGCCCCAAACACACAGAGAGGGCACTGTTTATACTCATATCATACAAATAAACTTTATCGCCCAAAATGGAAGATATTAATACAAATATGTTTATTTTCATAGAACATTACTCAGAAACACATTTATTTTTATGTTGTTGTTTTTTTTTTTGCTTCATATGATAAAAATAAACTTTAAATGCCCCCAAAAATGAGTAAATAAATGATTTTCCGGGTATGTGATGGATGAGACAGAAACAGGAGAGAACGGCTCCAAACGCTTCTTCACAAACTGTTAATAAAGAGTGAAGAAGAGACAAAGAACAAGCTGAGATCCTGCAGCTCAGAGGCCTCCACATCTTTCATTATTGTCTCCTTCCTGTACCGTTTTCCCTCCCCCACCTCCTCCTCCTCCTCCTCCCCCACCTCCTCCTCCTCCCCACCTCCTCACCCCTCCCCGTCGGGGCCCATGAACCCGGGGACTCCTATGCGTCGAGGTTGTAAACAGCCTCTCCAATAAAGAATTCCAGGGCGGGGCCTCCTCCCCACCTCCCTCCCCCACCTCCTCCTCCCCCCACCCTCCCTCCCCACCTCCCCCCACCTCCCCTCCTCCTCCTCCTCCCTCACTCGTGCACTCCCGGCCCAGCACCGGCTCCTTTGTTGTTGCTGCATGTTAACCCTTTAATCTGCGGCCGGCGGCTCGGGGCTGGAGGTCGAGACGCCACCGCCACCATCATCATCATCTTCATCATCTTCATCTTCATCTTCATCTTCATCATCTTCATCTTCATCGGGGGGGGGGGGGGGGGACGTCCATCGTGTCTGATGGAGGCAGACAGACAAAGACTAAGAGGAGAAAAGTCCTCACATCACCTCACTGAGAGAGAGAGAGAGAGAGAGAGAGGAGAGAGAGAGAGAGAGAGAGAGAGAGAGAGAGAGAGAGAGGGGGAGAGAGAGAGAGAGAGAGAGAGAGAGAGAGAGAGAGAGAGAGAGAGAGAGAGAGGGGAGAGAGAGAGAGAGAGAGAGAGAGAGAGGTAGGGTTAGGGTTGGGATGGAGAGAGAGAGAGAGAGAGAGAGAGTAAAAACAGAGAGAGAGAGGAGAGAGAGAGAGAGAGAGAGAGAGAGAGAGAGTAAAACAGAGAGAGAGGAGAGAGAGAGAGAGAGAGAGAGAGAGAGAGAGAGGGAGAGAGGGTGAGAGAGGAGAGAGAGAGAGAGAGAGAGAGAGAGAGAGAGAGAGAGGGAGAGGGAGAGAGAGGGAGGGAGAGAGAGAGAGAGAGGAGAGAGAGAGTAAAACAGAGAGAGAGGAGAGAGAGAGAGAGAGAGAGAGAGAGAGAGAGAGAGAGGAGAGAGAGTAAAACAGAGAGAGAGAAAGAGAGAGAGAGAGAGAGAGAGAGAGAGGAGAGTAAAATTCGGAGTGAGAGAGCGAGAGAAAACTGAGAGAGCGAGAGAGTAAAACAGAGAGTAAAGTGGGACAAAGAGGAATCTGGCAGCAGGTTCAGGGTGACGTGAGTTCATTTTCATTTCCAAGTTCAGTGAGGTTGTGAAATAAAAAAAGGAAAAAGAAAAACACACACAGGCGGTCCGAGGAAAAAAAGGGAGAAAAACGGTTTCCAGGCAGAAAACAGCAGCAGAGACGAAACTCTGTCTGCTGCAGTTTGACTTGTTCAACTCTGAGCAGTTCTGCTCTGAGTTCACACAAAGTGAAAGAATGTTAACATTTAAATAAGAAAACAGTCCAAAATTCAGCACAATTTCATCTATCAAACATATTCAGGCTGCTCCTCATGAACCGCTGGGAGGAGATGAAACCAAAAGTTAAACGCTAGATTTGTCGTTATGTTCCTGACGACTAATTTCTGACGTTTAAACTTGAACCTACGGTGGCCCTGAGGGGCCACAGCGCTCCAGAAAACACATTAAATACACAAAACACAAAACAAACAGAGGAAACAAACAAAAGAGCAACATTTAGAAAACAAAGACCACAACACGACACAAGTGTTTCCAGAGGACACTTAAAAGTGATGCGTCTAACGTTAGCATCCTATCGTAGCCGCTTATGTTAGCATGCTATTGATCGGCCACTAACGTTAGCACGCTTTTGATCATTTCTAACGTTAGCATGCTATCGACCGACCACTCACGTTAGCAGCTATCGATCGGCCACTACTGTTAGCATGCTATTGATCGGCTGCGAACGTTAGCATGCTATTGATCGGCTGCGAACGTTAGCATGCTATTGATCGGCCGCTAACGTAGTGGTGTCAACAATAATCGATTCGGCGATGCATCGCAATGCGGGGCATGCAGGATTCAGCATCGATGCGGCAAAGTGCCATAATCGATTATGGCACTTTGCCGATGCCCTGTGAAAAAATGTTCAATTTACAGCCAAGGTGGCCTTTGCGCCCCGTCAAAGTTCCAGTAAACACAACGCTAACCCGACCCACTCCCCGTCCTTCGAGACATGCGCATCAACACGTGCCTCATTTGAATATTCTAATGAGCCATGTGTTGATGCAGCACAGGTAAGCTAGCGGGACAAGCTGTTTTGATATGTTGTGACTGAAGTATGTGGTAGTATTTGACAGAACTTAACATTTACGTTTTTATAGAAAGTACTATTGATAGGTAATTACCATTGTATTTGCCTATTTAAAGTCGACTCGTTAACGTTACATTTTTGCGTCATGAAAACTTGCAATAGCTAGCTAGTTGGGATAGCGCTAACGTCTTCCCTACCTCAGGGACAAGGGCT
>NC_081534.1:35267181-35284681 GCF_030273125.1 Centropristis striata
TTATTATTAGGGCCTCGGGGCAATAGCTGTAGGGACCAGTGCTGCAGTTTTTTATCAATCCCTGTTCAATGACCATGATCATTTTTGGAGAAATTCTGAGATTATAATGGGTGTGTATTGCACGGAATGCTCGTGTCACAGTGTGTGACATCATCACCAGAGTGTAGAGGGAGAGAAGAAACTGTCAAAAAATAAATTTGAAAACTGCGCTCCAGGCCGCAAATTCCACTCTACAGAAATAATGTATACATAGAAACGTAGGAAAATTAGTCTTCTCCCTCACAATCCTCTGGTAAAGCTGTCAGTTATAGTTTGGGCGTAGGACGCACAGATGATCCACCAACACCACCAACAGCCTCATTGGCTCCCATATTAAAAACGCAGGAAGATTTCTGAAAAAGGGAGATGTAACAGTTTTTTTAAATCGCTCTAACAAAGCTATTTTTTTAACTTTTCTTAAAAAAAATCATATGTAGACGTTCAGGAAGAACTCAGGACGCTCAAAGTGAAGAACCATAGACTGTATATAGATCATAGACTGTATATAGATCATAGACTGTATATAGATCATAGACTGTATATAAACCATAGACTGTATATAAACCATAGACTGTATATAGATCATAGACTGTATATAGATCATAGACTGTATATAAACCATAGACTGTATATAGATCATAGACTGTATATAAACCATAGACTATATAAATGGTTCCTCTGTGTATCAGGTTCTACTGGACCTTTAGTTGTGTTCTGTCTCCACCTGCTGGTTCCTCTCCATCACTGCACCTCTCTCTCTTTCTGCTCAACAACAAACTCATCAAAACAAACTTTCACTTCACAGAAACACAAAACATTATCTTCCTGACAGTCGACTTAAAATTAATCAATTCAAAATATTCCCTGCAACAAACAAACAAACAAACAAGGAAACATTTGAGAGCATCTTTGTCTTTGAGGAGACAGCCAATCAGAGAGCAGGACAGGAGTCAGCTGACAGATGAAATTAAACACACCTATTAATAATATAATTATTCTCTGAAACAAAATCTTTAGAAATGGTTTATTTATTTATTGTTTTTATGTTTTTTTTAATAGTCAGCAGTAACTGACAGTAATGATGTTTACTGAGCCATTTATTTTATTCAAATATATTCTTTATTATATCAGTTATCGTTCATATAAAAGGCTGACAGTGTAATAAACTGTACAATATATAGAATATATAAGATTTATGTTGGAGAAAGTCGCTCTAGAAATATTTCCAAAAAAAAAAAAGAAAAAATCAGAACACAGTTCACATAAAAATATAGAGATTTTCATTCAGGCTAAAAATAAATAAAGACTATATCAGCCTCCGTTCATTCGTTAGTTATCAGGACCTGGACTTGAACTCTGTTAATGATGACTCGACTTGGACTCAAACACTGGGGACTCGGGACTTGGACTCGGACTCAGGTATTGGTGACTCGACTTGGACTCAGACTCCAACACTGGCGACTTGGACTCAAATTCAAGTAATAACGCCTGACTTGGACACAAACATTCAGGACTTGGACCCGGACTGGAACTCAGGTATATCTGAATCTACTCAGACTAGAACACTTGGGACTTGGACTCCAACTAAAACATCGGGGACTTGGGACTCAATCTCTAACTCAGTCAATGATGATTGACTCGGACTCTTCTTGGTGACTCGGACTTGAACACCGGGGACTGGAGACTGACTCGGACTAGAGGATGGGTGACTGGACTACAGCAACCAGCCCCATCAGAGTCCTGATTGAACCCAGGATGAAATAATCTTAATTCAATAAAAAAAATATATTTTATAAAGTGTACCCGGGTAAAGTGGTTAACGTGGGTACAGTTGTTAAAGGGGGTAAAGTGGGTCAAGTCCAGAATGAATCTGGGACGTTCTGAGCCGTTACACCGGAACAAACAGCTGAAGGTTTTTCATCTTATTTCTACAGTTTCTGGTCCTTTCTGAGGCGTCCTGGACTCAGTCTCTGTCTCAGTCCTGGTCCTCTTCCTGGTCCTGGTCCTGGTCTCAGTCCTGGTCCTGGTCTCAGCCCTGGTTCTGGTCTCAGCCCTGGTCCTGGTGCTGCTGCGGACCAGCCTGCTCTCCACCCTCAGCACCTCCTGCAGCAGGTCCTGAGGCTTCAGGTCCAGCAGGAAGCAGAAGAGCTGGAGGAGCCAGGTGAAGGAGCTGGGCAGCCGGGCCTCCCAGTGGCCCGAACACTTCCTGTGGAGGAGAAGAAGAAATCACCCACTGGAGGACTGAATAGAATCTATTGATGACCTGGAGCTCAGAGGTCAAAGGTCGAGTCTTTGCTGGCTCACCGCGGGTCGCAGACTTTGAGTGACGGGTGCCAGTATGAGGAGCTGGGGGTCGGGAGGCCTCGGAGCTTCTGGTGCTGCAGACTGGGACCGTCGGCTCCGTCCTCGTCCCCCCAACAGAACCTGAAGCTGGACGGCTCGCCGCCGCGCTCGGCGCCACCGCGCTCGCCGCCCGCCGGACGGGACGAGAGCTTCTCAAAGCAGATCTGGACCTGCTCCGCTACTCCTGGAGTCAGAAACATCACAATTACCATGTTTATAGAGTCTGAAAGAATTTAAATAATTTAAAAAAATACTGAAATTATTTGATAAAAATAAATTAAAAATATTTTTAGTAGGTTTTGAAATTATTTAATTTGTTTTTTAAAGTCTGAGATTATTAAAAGAAAAATTTGTTCAAAATAAATTATGTGGGAAATTGTTAAAAGAAAAGTACAAATATATTTTTTTTAAATTAAGATTTTTAAAAATAAAAACAAATTATTACAATAATTAAATGATTAAAAAAAGCAACATATTTTTATTAACAATTTTAAAGAGTTTTGAAATGCTTTAAATTATTTTCAAAAAGTCCATAATTATTAAAAGAAAAATAATTATTCAATATAAATTAAGATTATTTAAAATAAATAAACATTACCTGAGTTAAATGTTATTTTATTTTTAAGAAGTTTTGAAACATTTGAAATTAAAAACGTGAAATTATTAAAAGACAAATTACAATTATTCAAAATGAAGTGTGAAATTATTAAAAGAAAAGTATTAAAAGTGGGTAAAGGAGGTAAAGGCTTATAATAATAATGATAATAATAATATTTACAGGCGCCCTTCGTACCACTCAACGTCACCGTACAGTGACAACAAAGAAAAAAATAATAATAATAATGATAATTTAACAATTTAGTAACATAATGGGGATGTGATGTGTGGTTTCAGGTCCAGTCTAACCGTTTAAACTGGACCATGAAGTGATTCTTATTGAACATGAAGTGAGATTCTTACTCTTCCTCTTCATGACGACACATGTCTTGATGGTGTTTGGGTGGAGCGGTCTGCTGGCCGCCCAGCGCCTCCTGCAACACAAACAAACCACCACAACAACAACAACAACAACAGCTCATTAACGCTCATCAGAGGCGACACGGCCACATGTTGGCGAGGCGGTGGCGGCGCTCACCGGGCCACGGCGTCCTCCCGCCGCTGCTGCGCTCGCATCACGGCGCCCTGCAGCAGCCGCAGCCAGCGCCGCACGCTGAACACACTTCCTGTTATCAACAGCCACAGACAACCAGAAGACAATTATTAATAATAATAATAAACATTTTATCTTGTTTGGAGAAATATCACATTTATAATACTGCAAATCATTTTATTTTTTAAATATTGTTAAATTATTTATTTAAACATATTTATATTTTCTTTTTGGTTTCATTGATTTAAATATTATATAAAAAAATATTACTTTATATTATTATAATTATATCAGTAAAAATAATATTGAATTTTTCTAATTGTTTTTATTTGAATATATTAAAATATTACTCATTTTTTACTACTCATTATTACTCATTTGGTAACTTCAAGTTAAATAATATTGATCTTCATTTAAAAATATTGGCCTTAATTATAATAATAATAATAATAATAATGATAAAAGTAATAATGATAATTACAGAGAATCACAAACAACATTTAGAATAACTTAAAATGTAACTATTATTATTAAACATTTCATCTTGTTTGGAGAAATATTACATTTATAATCCTACAAACTATTTAATTTTAATTTTATTAATATTGTTAAACTTTTATTATTTAAGGATTTTATTGTTTTCTTATTCATTTTTTAAATAAAAATTATTATAAATAACTTTGATTATTTGATATTATTATCATCATTATTATATCAGTAAAAATACATTTTTAATTTTTTTTTAAATATCTGTTTTAGTAATGTACCTCCAACTTAAATAATATATATAATATAATTTATGTAAAAATGTTGATCTTAATAATAATAATAATAAATATTATTTATTTATTAGTTGTTGTTCTTTTCTTCTTTATTTTATTATTATAAATATTATAAATAAATTTGAGTATTATTATTATTAACAATAATAATTTGTAGCATTTTCTGCAGGGCTAATGTTCCCACAAAAATTGAAAATTGATTAAAGATATAAAACCGACCAGCAGCTAAAACAGAGAAATAAACTAGAAAATAAAAAATATAAAGTAAAAGTTTTCCTGTTTCAATATATAAACTGAAATTAACTCCACATTTGTTTTTCTCCGTTAAACATTTTGAATTTAATTCTAATCTAAGATAAATAAATATTATAGAAATGTAAATACATCATTAACTCAAACTATAGATGTGATAGAATTATTTTTAAATAAAGATCTAAATTCCATCATTTATTGTGAAGTGACCTGATCTCAGCTTAATATCTGATTGTCTCTGGTGTTTGACTAGAGTGAATATTAAACTAGAGTGAATATTAAACTAGAGTGAATATTAAACTAGAGTGAATATTGAACTAGAGTGAATATTAAACTAGAGTGAATATTGAACTAGAGTGAATATTGAACTAGAGTGAATATTAAACTAGAGTGAATATTAAACTAGAGTGAATATTAAACTAGAGTGAATATTAAACTAGGGTGAATATTAAACTAGAGTGAATATTAAACTAGAGTGAATATTGAACTAGAGTGAATATTGAACTAGAGTGAATATTAAACTAGAGTGAATATTGAACTAGAGTGAATATTAAACTAGAGTGAATATTAAACTAGAGTGAATATTAAACTAGGGTGAATATTAAACTAGAGTGAATATTAAACTAGAGTGAATATTGAACTAGAGTGAATATTAAACTAGAGTGAATATTAAACTAGAGTGAATATTAAACTAGGGTGAATATTAAACTAGAGTGAATATTAAACTAGAGTGAATATTGAACTAGAGTGAATATTGAACTAGAGTGAATATTGAACTAGAGTGAATATTAAACTAGAGTGAATATTAAACTAGAGTGAATATTAAACTAGGGTGAATATTAAACTAGGGTGAATATTAAACTAGAGTGAATATTAAACTAGGGTGAATATCAAACTAGAGTGAATATTAAACTAGAGTGAATATTAAACTAGAGTGAATATTAAACTAGAGTGAATATTGAACTAGAGTGAATATTGACCGTTGGGCTCACCATCATGGTGGTGGTGATCAGCTGCTTGGTTGGATAAATCCCTGAAAGACAGAAACAAACCTTTGCTCTAAACTCAGTGTGAAACATGAAACCAACAGTGAGACAGTGAGACGTTAACGCTCAGCACCACTCCGTGTGGTCGTCCAGGCCGAAGAGCAGCTTGGCGGTGACGATGACGAGGGCGGCGGCCTGCACGTCGTAGCGCGGCAGGACGGGACGAGACAAACGGTCCGACGTCTGGAACGCTTCGTCCTCCATACGGGCCACCTCCGTCAGCCTGCACACCCACGGGTGGAGCTCGTCTGAGGACGGAGAGGTTAGAGATGAACTACACAGTCTAGAGAATCTAGAAGGCCGAGGAATCACAACTACTCTAACTGCAGAATAACACTAAATACAACACAAAATTAACAAAAAATGACATAAAATTAACAAAAAAATTGACCAATAAAGGCCAGAAAAGACACAAAATTACGACAAAATTACATAAAATTACGACAAAAAGACACAAAATTAACAAAAAAAAGACAAAATTACATCAAAAAGACACAAAATTAACAAAAAGACATAAAATTAACAAAAAAATTGACCAATAAAGGCCAGAAAAGACACAAAATTAGGACAAAATTACATAAAATTACGACAAAAAGACACAAAATTAACAAAAAAAGACAAAATTACATCAAAAAGACACAAAATTTACAAAAAGACATAAAATTTACAAAAAAATTGACCAATAAAGGCCAGAAAAGACACAAAATTAGGACAAAATTACATAAAATTACGACAAAAAGACACAAAATTAACAAAAAAAGACAAAATTACATCAAAAAGACACAAAATTAACAAAAAGACATAAAATTAACAAAAAAAATTGACCAATAAAGGCCAGAAAAGACACAAAATTAGGACAAAATTACATAAAATTACGACAAAAAGACACAAAATTAACAAAAAAAGACAAAATTACATCAAAAAGACACAAAATGTACAAAAAGACATAAAATTTACAAAAAAATTGACCAATAAAGGCCAGAAAAGACACAAAATTAGGACAAAATGACATAAAATTACGACAAAAAGACACAAAATTAACAAAAAAAAGACAAAATTACATCAAAAAGACACAAAATTTACAAAAAGACATAAAATTTACAAAAAAATTGACCAATAAAGGCCAGAAAAGACACAAAATTAGGACAAAATTACATAAAATTACGACAAAAAGACACAAAATTAACAAAAAAAAAGACAAAATTACATCAAAAAGACACAAAATTTGCAAAAAGACATAAAATTTACAAAAAAATTGACCAATAAAGGCCAGAAAAGACACAAAATTATGACAAAATGACATAAAATTACCACACAAAAATCAAAAAATTTTGTCCACATACTGAAGTACTCTCATGTTTCCAGCCTCTCCTGTCCTCTCCTCTCTGCTCTGTGTAAATCTGGTTTATTTTAAATGACACATGGAGAATAAAGAGATTCTGACACTAATATCAACATTTAACACAAGTTTTGGTCACTTTTTATAACTGATGATACGTTCAAGGACCGTCGGAAAGTTCAAACTCTGACGATAACGTCTGTTTTTACAGTTTCTTTCTACATTAAACTGGATTTTTGTTGTTGTTTTTTTAAAGAAAACAAACTTATCTTCTACAGTACTATTTGTAGTACTAAAAGTATGTGCAGTAGAAGTATGCGTGCTGCTGTTACCGGGCAGATTAGCGTCCATCAGGTAGCGCAGGCTGAGCAGGGCCGGGTGCAGCAGACTCTGCCTGCTGATTGGAGGAAAAGCAGGAAGCTGCAGGAAGACAATGAGAGTCTGAGCCTCTTTATGCACCGCGCGGTGGGACGGGACGCTCTGTGGAGGAAACACACACCACCTATTATTATTATTATTATTATTATTATTATTGTTATTATTGTTATTATTATTATTGTTATTATTGTTACTGGCTGTTTACAGCAGTAGTTCTCAACCTTTTTGAGAGGCGACCCCCGCTCACTGAACACAATCTCACAGTTCAGATCAGACAAACTTGGACAAATAATGAAGCAGACAACAACTAAAACATCTCTCTGTCTGTGCATTTATATATCTGTTCATATTTTATTGTTACTTTTAATCTAAGTCCTTTGCTATAAGAATCCTTGCAAGGTAATAACTTGCTACTTTGGGATTTGTCAGAAAAGGCACAAAATTACCTAAAAAAAGACACAAATTTACCAAAAAAGACACAAAATGATCAAAAAAAGACAAAAAATGACCAAAAAAAAGACACAAAATGACCAAAAAAGACAAAAAATGACCAAAAAAGATACAAAATGACCAAAAAAGACACAAAATGATCAAAAAAAGACACAAAATGACCACAAAATGACCAAAAAATGACCAAAAAAGACACAAATTTACCCAAAAAGACACAAAATGATAAAAAAAGACACAAAATGACCAAAAAAAAGACACAAAATGACCAAAAAAGACAAAAAATGACCAAAAAAGACACAAAATTACCAAAAAAAGACAAAAAATGACCAAAAAAGACACAAAATGACCAAAAAAGACAAAAAATGATCAAAAAAAAGACACAAAATGACCAAAAAAGACACAAAATGACCAAAAAAATGACCAAAAAAGACAAAAAATGACCAAAAAAGACACAAAATGACCAAAAATGACACAAAATGATCAAAAAAAGACACAAAATGACCAAAAAAAAAAGAAAAAAAATGACCAAAAAAGACACAAAATGACCAAAAAAAGACATTAAGTGACCAAAAAGACTAAAACCCATGAACACTTTAACACAGTGGGGACAGAGCTGACTTCCAAAATGATTTGTTGACCCCCAGAAATCATCTCGGGACCCTGATTGGGGCCGGGCCCCCCAGGTTGAGACCAGCTGGTTTAAGGGGCAGCAGAGAGAGTTTCTTACCTTGACTCTGAAGATCAGAGCGTCTTTTCCTTCCAGCTTCATCTCGTCTGGAAGTTTCTCGTAGGCGTTGACGTACGGGACGTGACCTTCATTCACCAGCCTGAAAACAAACAAACACAAACACAAACATAAACACAAACAACTCTAAACAGTGTGTGAGCTGCATGAATCAGGTCTGACTGGAAACTCTTTTTTTGTTTGTCATATTTCGTTCTTTTGTAGTGTTTGTTATTCTTTTCTCATATGAATATATTTATTTCAGAAAAAGATTGGCCTATTTTATTCCATAGGCTATTTTTATTTAAGATATATTTTTTTATTTAAATGTCACTTTATGGAGCTTTGATTTAAAAAAGGTTCTCCTGTTGTTCTACAGTATTTATGTTCACTTTAATAAATCAATAAAACTACTTGTGACATGTGATATTTGACTTAACATTTGTTCTCTTTGTAATAAAAATATCTGGATTTATATCGTATATGGATATTCAGCCTAAATATATCAGATAGGACTTTTGGTCCGTATGGCCCAGCCCTAACTCATATCATCATGAACTAAACCTTTTTATACTCCCTATTTCAATTGATTTACTCATTGAACCCCTGAAACAAATCTTTTCTTTAAAAAAAAAAAATCACAAAAAATTATCTTTATCCTCCATGTGTCAGTGTTGGTGCTTTCGCTCTGTGTCAGTTATATTCTGGAGTTCCTCAGGGTTCAATTCTAGGACCACTTTTAAATTCTGAACTCCCTGAACCCTACGCATGTTTTCTTTAAAAAATCATTAAAAAATCCTCCGTTCATCGTAGAAAGAAACTGTAAAAACAGACATTATCCTCAGAGTTTTAACTTTCCGACGGTCCTTGAACGCATCATCAGTTATAAAAAGTGACCATTACTTGTGTTAAATGTTGATATTAGTGTCAGAATCTCTTTATTCTCCATGTGTCATTTAAAATAAAGTGTTTACTCGAACCAGATCCTGTTGCCGTGGTGAGCAGGTGTGTGTGTGTGTGTTCTTGTTCTTCCTACATAGTGAGGACCAGGACACGTTTTTAACCAACAGAGTGAGGACATTTTTACAAAGTGAGGACATTTCGGCCGGTCCTCACTTCTTTAAAGGCTTTTTTTAGATTTCAGACTTTGTTTTAAGGGTTAAAGGTTACATGATAATGATAATTAACTGAAACTGTATTTTGTGGTTACAAAACTAACTAAAATTATAGTGAAAATGTTCTTCGTTTTCCTCTTTGTCAACTTTTTTCATACATAATGAAGATGGATCAGACAAAGGAAATAAAGGAAACATTTACTGTGACCTCTTTTAATCTCCCACCCAACAAATACCCCATTACAAAACACTTAAACTAATAAAAACTAGACTAAAACTAAAACTAGCAAACTAACTATAACAACTAATAAAAACGAACTGAATTTGAAAACAAAAATTCACAATGAAAATTAAAACTAAAACTAATGAAAAATCCCAAACTATCATAACCTTGCAAGAGAATTCACTGTTCCAATGAGGGTCCTCACAAAGATAGAAGTACAAGAATGTGTGTGTGTGTGTTCTTGTTCTTCCTACATAGTGAGGACCAGGACACGTTTTTAACCAACAGAGTGAGGACATTTTTGCAAAGTGAGGACATTTCGGCCGGTCCTCACTTCTTTAAAGGCTTTTTTGAGATTTCAGACTTTGTTTTAAGGGTTAAAGGTTACATGATAATGATAATTAACTGAAACTGTATTGTGTGGTTACAAAACTAACTAAAATTATAGTGAAAATGTCCTTCGTTTTGGTCTTTGTCAACTTTTTTCATCCGTAATGAAGATGGATCAGACAAAGGAAATAAAGGCAGAATTTACTGTGACCTCTTTTAATCTCCCACCCAACAAATACCCCATTACAAAACACTACAACTAATAAAAACTAAACTAAAACTAAAGCATTTAAAAAAAATAAATATTAAACTAAAACTAGTAAACTCACTCTAAAAACTCATTAAAACTAACTGGATTTGAAAAGAAAATTAAAACTAAAACTAATGAAAAATCTAAAACTATTATAACCTTCCAAGGGAATTCACTGTTCCAATGAGGGTCCTCACAAAGATAGAAGTACCAGAATGTGTGTGTGTGTTACCTGAGCAGGTCGCTGAGCGTCAGCAGCTCTCTGGTCCAGGTGAGGGCCAGGTGGATCAGAGCCAGAGTCCTCTTCATGCTCATGAGGCGTCCGGAGGGTCGGAGGCGAGTCGACAGGTAGCTGCTGGCGTCCAGAGAGCCCGAACACACCGACCAATCAGTGGCGCTGCCTGACACCACACACATCATTACTAATATTATTATAATCAATTATATTCAGGGTTCATAGGACCACACACATCATTAGTAATATTATTATAATAATAATAGAATCAGTTTTATTTTTAAATATATTTTATATGAAAATCTCCGGTCTCACTCTATTTCTAATACTTGATAAATTAATAAATAATATTGAAAACTTAATCAGATATTTCATCTTCAGCTGCAAAAAATGATATTCAAATTTAATTTAAAAAATATTTTTTTAAATCCCTGTGAGGTTAGCCTGAGCTTTTAAAATGTATTCTATAATTTCATAATAATAGTTATTAATTCAAGATTTTAAAACATAAAAAATAAAAGTAGGAAAGTACTTTTATTGACCTGCGTTGGACGGATTCGTCTCTCCGTCCGTCTCACTGGACAACAAGACAGACGACTCAGCTGACCTGTCAGAGTCACAAGCTCTCTGAGGACAGACAGGCAGGTAGACAGACAGGCAGGTAGACAGACAGGCAGACAATTTAATACAGTAAATATAAATTTAATACAATGGGAGAACAATATCATTATGATGAAAAATAAAATACAACAAAGTAAGAAAAAAGTGATAAAAAAAAATTAAAAATCTCTTTTTTTAGAGGATAAAATAAAAACTAAATAAAATTAAATAGGATAGGAAATAAAATACACGAAAATAAAAATCAATCAATAAAACTAACAGTGTGAGTGAAGATGCTCTCACCAGTCTAAAGCTGCAGCTTCTCTCTGGGCTGTTGGTGAACGCCTGACGGCTCTTCTGCAGGTAGATCCTCCACAGCTCACACAGCACCTGGTCCTGGAACGCACCACACCGTTAGCACGCTCACGCTAGCGCACGCTCACGCTAGCGCACGCTCACGCTAGCGCACGCTCACGTTAGCGCACGCTCACGCTAGCGCACGCTCACGTTAGCGCACGCTCACGCTAGCGCACGCTCACGCTAGCGCACGCTCACGTTAGCGCATGCTTGTATTGGTCCACGCTCTTATTAGTGAATCATGTCAGTGGATGCTATTATTAGCGAACGCTCATGCTAGTGAACGCTCACGTCAGCGCACGCTCTTATTAGTGCACGCTCTTATTAGTGAATCGTGTCAGTACACGTTATTATTAGTGCACGCTCACGCTAGTGCACGGTCAAAGCACAATCACGTTAGCGCATACTTGTATTAGTGCACGCTCTTGTTGGTGCATGCTCCTATTAGCGAACGCTAACGCTAGTGCACGCTCACATAAGCGCACGCTTTTATTACTGCAAGCTCTTATTAGTGAATCATGTCAGTGCACGTCTCAGCCAGTTCTTTTATTTTACAGTTCAGGGTGAATAATAAATATTAAAGCGGGACCTTAAAGCGCGGAGTGACTCCCAGAGCGATGAGGGCGTCGGCCTGATGCTGCAGGATGAACTGGAAACCTTCACACACCACCCACTGACGGCCGCGCTCTGCACCACAACAACAACAACAACAACAACAACAACAACAACAACACATATCAGAATACGACTCCAAATAAACTAATTAAAAAGTTCACCACCCCACCTTAATAAATCATGTTTCTGTAGATTTCATTATATTCTATTGACTGCATTAATCTCAAATATGTTTTAATTAATATTAATTCGCTGATTAATCTGCTGATTCATTTCTTTAATACTCATTTAATCAGAGTCAATAAAAGGCAGAGAATAGTAACAACAAATTAATTAAATTCTAGTTTTCTTCAAAACCCCAAAATATTCCATTTCATTTGATGTAAACAGAAAAAAAGGAAAAGCTCCAGATTAATAAGGCTAACAATAATTAATATTCATAATAATGACAATAATAACATCCTGCTGTTACTGTGACATAATGAGAGATTTGTTTCTGTCAGGTCGAAATCTCTCAACAATTATCATTATTGTTAATATTAATATTTACTCTCATTTCTAATTCAAACTGCCAGGTGAGTAGATAATAACCTGTAAATATATGTTTAATTTCCCTATTTTTTATTTCTTCCCCATAATTGGATTTTAATATTTTAATTGATGAGGAAAATGTTGTGAATATGATTTTCTTCTTTTGTCAGTAAAAAAAACAATTTGAGCTGCAATTATTGTGAGAAATGTGCTGCATAAATAGTTTATTATTATTATTATTATTGTTATTTGGCACCATCATTGTACAGAATTTTTTTATGTATTTCATTTTCCTTTTTTTTCCCCAATTGTTTTTATTTCTTATCTGCCTCAATTATAATATACGTAACTTGGCTATTTCTATTATTATTATTATTATTATTATTATTATTATTATTAGGCACATAATTATTATTTATTTTTTTTCAATTGCTTTTGTTTCCTATCTGCCTCAATTAAAATTCTATGGAAATAAATAAATCAAAGGTTTCTAATCATCATCAGAAACACTTCCTGTCCCTCTTCAGTTCAGCACAATAAGTCAGAACATTAGCTATTATATTATTATATTATTTTATATATTATTATAATATTATATGTATATATATATATATATATATATATATATATATTTGTGTGTGACCGGCTCTCTTGGTGCGGCTCCCTCGGCTGATGGTGGAGACGCGGCTGGATCCCGGCGTGATGTTTGGGTCCACCACCTCTCTGCTTCTCTGGTTCACCACACACACAGGACAACAACAAACAAACAAACAAACAGACAAACAGACTCATGTCACGTGAAGAGGAACAGAGTTCTGCCACTCAGCAGAACTACAGCCAAGATTAAATACAACTAAATTAAAGAATAAAGCAATTAAATAGCATAAGAGATCTTTTTAATTACTGAAAAATACAACTAAATAAAAAAAAATTAAAAAATTAAAAAGTAATAATTTATTTATAATATTTGATTAAAAATAATACAATAAATATAAATATATTAAAAAAGAAAATTCTAATTGAATAGGTAAAAAATATGTATTTTACTGAGAATATAAAATACAACAAAATAAAAAGGAACGAATAAAAATATATCAATAATCAACTTAAAAATACAGAAAATAAAACAGGAAAAAAAGATAATTTAATGAGAAGATTAAATACAACTAAAGAAAAGAATAAAGCAATTAAATAGGATAAGAGATCTTTTAATTACTGAAAAATACAACTCAATTTAAAAAAAAATAAAAAATAAAATAGTAATAATTGATTTATATTTGTTTAAAAATAATGCAATAAATTCAAATTGAATAGGAAAAAAATATGTATTTCACTAAGAAAAATAAAATACAACAAAATAAAAAAGGAACAAATAAAAATATATAAAAAATGATATGACATACAACTAAAAAATACAGAAAATAAAACAGGAAAAAAGATAATTTTAACGAGAAGATTAAATACAACTAAATAAAAGAATAAAGTCATTTAATAGGATAAGAAAACTAAATAAAAAAATAAGAAGAATAATTGTTTGAAAAAATAATTGATTTATAATATTTGATTAAAATAATAAAATAAATTAAAATCGAATAGGAAAAAAAAAATGTATTTCACTAAGATAAGAAAAATAAAATACAACAAAATAAAAAGGAACAAATAAAAATTTAAAATGATATGGCATAAAACTAAAAAATACAGAAAAGAAAAAAGTAAAAAAAAGACAATTTCAAGTTTTATTTTATATTGTTTCTTACCGTCTCATTTATTGTTAGAAAGGTTCTACATAAGAACAATAATCCTTCTACACAATATTTATTTATTTAAATTGGGTTTTTTTCTTATCTGCTTCAATTATATTGTATGTAAAGTACATTTTGATTGTCCTACTTTCTATCAGAGACGGAAGCTGTTTGTTGTTGTTGTTGTTGTTGTTTACCTCGATGACGTTGTGGCAGGATCTGCAGTAGAACCGACCCTCGTCTGAGACGCCCCAATCCACCGCAGAACACACCACACAGGGCTCCCTGTAGCCAGCCTACACACACACACACACACACACACACACACACACACACACACACACACACACAGACACACACAGACACACACACACACACACAGACACACACACACACAGACACACACACAGACACACACACACACACACACACACACACACACACACACACAGACACACACACACACACACACACACACACACACACACACACACACACACAGACACACAGACACACACACACACACACACAGAGACACACACACACACAGACACACACACACACACACACACACACACACACACAGACACACACACACACACACAGACACACACACAGACACACACACACACACACACACACACACACACACACACACACACAGACACACACACACACACACACAGACACACACACACACACACACACACACACACACACACACAGACAGACACACACACACACACACACACAGACACACACACACACAGAGACACACACACACACACACACACACACACACACACACACACACACACACACACACACAGACACACACACACACACACACACACACACAGACAGACACACACACACACACAGACACACACACACACACACACACACACACACACACACACAGAGACAGACACACAGACAGACACACACACACACACAGACACACACACACACACACACACACACACACACACAGGGCTGAGCTAGTCTTGCTGATAGAAGTGGTGCCACAGGTTGATAGTTGTGTAACACAATCAACAAAATCTCTTCAATCATTTATATTAGTAACGTAACTGTTCCCTAAATCTTTTTATAAACAACATAAACTACAACAGCGTAGGCTAGATGCATATACATATTCATACACATACTCACATAGACACCATTAAACATATAAACATTGACACACAAACAGTATATAAAGCCCTATACATAAACATGCATCTGCCTCGTCTACGTAATAAGATAGAAATAAGAACCAGTTCACTTAATATTCACTATGCATTTCCTTTTATCATTTTGGTCAGAAAAAAAGTGAGTAGTCTGAAGTATAAAATACTGATCTAGGCCTAAACCTTCATACTCAACACTTCAAAATAAGAGATTATCTCTATATATATAGCCACTTAATGTCAAATAAATAATAATAAAAGTCAGACACCGTTCAGCTAAGATTCTATTAAAAATTCTCATTAACTACTAATATAAATGATGGTGTTATGCTTCCAGTTATTTAAATGAATATAAATATAAATATAATAATATAAATATAATATATAAATAATATAAATATTTAAATAGTGAAACTAGAATCTAACTTCTTGTCTTTGGAGTCGGCTAAAGGATGCTAACGCTGTCAGTGAGACAGCTAACGGCTTTAAAGGTCTTTTTACATCGGTTTTGTTCTTTTCTTGGTATTTTCGTGTCTTTTTTGTTTTTTTTTTGTTGTTGTTTTTTTGTAATTTCACATATTTTCTGTAAGTTTGTGACTTCTTTGGTAATTTTTTACATATTTTTGTTATTTTTACATTCTTTTCTTGGTATTTTCGTGTCATTTTTGTGTTTTTTTTGTTGGTAATTTCACATATTTTTTGTAATTTTGTGACTTATTTGGTAGTTTTACATCTTTTTGGGTAATTTTAAGCCTTTTTGGTATTTTTACTCTTTCCTAGGTGATTTTGTATCTTTTTTTGTTCTTTTTACAGGTTTTTTTTTTAAATTCTTTTTACATTCTTTTCTTGGTATTTTCGTGTCTTTTTTGGTATTATATATATATATATATATATATATATGTAATTTCACATATTGTCTGTAATTTTGTGACTTCTTTGGTCATTTTTACATTTTTTTTCTTGGTATTTTTGTGTATATTTTTGGTAGTTTTACATCTTTTTTGCTAGTATCACATCTCGGCCAGACTCCATTCACAAAAACTGAATTTAATCTTTCTGGCTGATTAATTTTGTGAATTCAGTTTAAAATGTCTTTGACAACTTTATAACAACTTTATATTAAATTCGGCTGAGGATTTTTTCGGCACTAAGTTGATTAAATGTAGTTTAAATAGAGTTAAATGGAGTCATTCTGCTGACATTTATCCAGATTAAATGAACTAACTGCTCTGGTGTTTCACCTGAACACGTTTACCTGATGGAACCAGAGCCGGAAGTGACCTGGCTCTTCTATATCCGGTTAGACAGGTAAACATGTGTTCAATGGTATTTGTAGTCCGTTTTGTGCGCAAAATAATATAAAAATGACAAAATATTTCATGGAGTTTGGTCTGGAGCGACCAGCCGTTATAAGCCGTTATAAGCCGTTATTAGCCGTTATTAGCGTCACATTAGATTCTATTAAAGTCATAGATGAGGAGGAGAACTCACCGTTTGCTCTTCGTCCATTTTAACCCGCAGCAGCAGCCTCAGCTTGTAGTTTTATGTCTGAGTTGTAGTTCTTTCACAGAGCCACATGTTGAGCTTTGTTCTGGAGGCTTTTCTTCTTCTTCTTCTTCTTCTTCTGGTGTTTCCGGTGGAGCGGGAGGCTCTGCGGCGCTCTGCTGCCACTCACAGCTCAACACAGGAACTACACCCTGTTACACTTTACTATCTACACACAAGAGTTTATTTATTTATTTATTTATTTATTTATTTATTTATTTATTTATTTATTTATTTATTTATTTATTTATTTATTTATTTATT
>NC_081534.1:35289681-35307181 GCF_030273125.1 Centropristis striata
TTTAAACACACACACACCTGACTCTGTGTGTGTGTGTGTGTGTGTGTGTGTGCAGGCAGTTTAGGCTCTATCTGAGGACCAACGACCAGCTGTTCACGGAGGACTTCAGGGCCGTGGTGGTGGAGGAGGACGGCCGGGAGAGGAGCTACTCCATCAACAGACACAACTACTTCACCGGACACGTCATCGGTACCTGAACGCCTCACACACACACACCACCTGAATGCCTCACACAGAACATACTTTTATTGTGAAAAAACACACAGACACACACACACGCTTTTATTGTGGAAAAAACATGCCTTTACTTTGAAAAATCATACAGACACACACCACCTGAATGCCTCACATGGAACATACTTTTATTGTGAAAAAACATACAGACACACACATGCTTTTATTGTGGAAAAAACATGCTTTTATTGTGAAAAATTATACAGACACACACACACACGCTTTTATTGTGGAAAAAAAAACAGACACACACACACATACTTTTATTATGGAAAGAAAACATGCTTTAGATGTGAAAAAACACACACACAAAGACAGACACACACACACACGCTTTTATTGTGAAGAAAACAGACAGACACACACATACTTTTATTGTGGAAAAACATGCTTTTATTGTGAAAAATCATACAGACACACACACACTTTTATTGTTTATTGTGAAAAAAACATACATACAGACAGACACACACACACATTTCACCACCTGAAAGCCTCACACGCAACATGCTTTTATTGTGAAAAAACACAGACACACATGCTTTTATTGTGGAAAAACACACACACACACACACACACACACACACACACACTTCTACTGTAAAAACATACACACACACACACACACACACACACACACTCCCCTACCTGAGCACCAGGTGTAACGTGTGTGTGTGTGTGTGTGTGTGTGTGTTCCAGGGGAGGAGAACTCTCGTGTTCAGGCTCACATCGACGACCACGAGTTCTCAGCTCGCATCCTGACGGACGAGGCCGAGTACAACGTGGAGGTGAAACACACACACACACACACACACACACACACACACACACTGGTTATATATGGAGATATGCTGTGCTCTTATTGTGGAAAAAAACATACACAAACACACCAGACACACGCTTTTATTGTGGAAAAAAACATGCTTTTATTGTGAAATAGCCCCCGGTCAGTTGATTTAATACGTGCAGAGAAAAACACACAATGTATTTTATTTTTAAAGACATAATAATGTAATATATTTGTGTTTTTAAATTAATTAATTTATCCATGAATATATTTATATTTATTTCTAAACGATGATAAGACAGTAATTTGGGGGATTCCCCTCTGTGAGATACCGTTAATGTAAAAAAAAGGCATTCATAACAATATATTGTAGAAAAAGGACATTTAATACACATTAAAAAAACATTTTTACGTGTTTTATGTAGATTTCTTACTGTATGTGGTCATGTAATCTTGGTTTCACGAAGGTAAAATGGTCAATAGATGACTTCCTTCAGCGTTTCTATGGTTACCAATGTCGTTAATGTTCCAGCCCCTGTGGCGGTTCTGGCCGGCGCCCCCTGATGGCCGTCTGCTGGTCTACCGCTCCGAGGACATCAGGAACATCAGCCGCCTGCAGCAGCCGTCCGTCTGCGGCTACGTGACCTCTGACCCCGGCCTGCCCCTCCCCCGCCCCGTCACCACGGCAACGGGGGACGACCACGACGACGGTCAGCCGGTTCCTCTCTGAACAACGACAACGCCGCGTTAATATTCTGTTTTATTATTATTTATCTTCACGATGTGAAGAGCAAAACGTCAAAATATTACTCCGTTAGGTGCTTTTAATGTGAAAAAATATCTTATAACATGAATCAACAAGCCATTAATGTGAAAAAGAGCTTTTAATCTGCATAAAAGTACTTTTAATGTGAAAGAACAGCTTTTAGTCTCTTGTAACATGAATACATGAGCTTTTAATGTGGAAAAACAAGCTTACGATGTGAAAAAGAAAGCTTTTAATGTGAAAAACAAGCTTACATTGTGAAAAAGAAAGCTTTTAATGTGAAAGAACAGCTTTTAGTCTCTTATAACATGAATACATGAGCTTTTAATGTGAAAAACAAGCTTACGATGTGAAAAAGAAAGCTTTTAATGTGAAAAACAAGCTTACGATGTGAAAAAGAAAGCTTTTAATGTGGAAAACAAGCTTACGATGTGAAAAAGAAAGCTTTTAATGTGAAAAACAAGCTTACGATGTGAAAAAGAAAGCTTTTAATGTGAAAAACAAGCTTACGATGTGAAAAAGAAAGCTTTTAATGTGAAAAACAAGCTTACATTGTGAAAAAGAAAGCTTTTAATGTGAAAGAACAGCTTTTAGTCTCTTATAACATGAATACATGAGCTTTTAATGTGAAAAACAAGCTTACGATGTGAAAAAGAAAGCTTTTAACGTGAAAAACAAGCTTACATTGTGAAAAAGAGAGCTTTTAATGTTAAAAACAAGCTTACATTGTGAAAAAGAAAGCTTTTAATGTGAAAGAACAGCTTTTAGCTTCTTATAACATGAATACATGAGCTTTTAATGTGAAAAACAAGCTTACACTGTGAAAAAGAAAGCTTTTAATGTGAAAAAACAGCTTCTAGCATGAATCAACAAGCTATTCATGTAAAAAAAAAGTTTGATAACCTGAATAAAAGTGCTTTTAATGTGAAAGAACAGCTTTTAGTCTCTTATAACACCAATCCATGAGCTTTTAATATGAAAAAACAACCTCGCGATGTGAAAAAGCAACTTATAACATGAATCAACAAGCTATTCATGTTAAAAAACCTTGATAATAAGCTGAATTAATGTGCCTTTAATTTGAAAGAAGAGCTTTTAGCTTCTTATAATACGAATACAAGAGCTTTTAATGTGAAAAACAAGCTTGCAATGTGAGCTTTTAATTTGTAAAAAAAGAAGCTTGTAACATGAATAAACAAGCTTTTTCAGTAAGATGTGCATGAAGAGCTTTTAATGTGAAAAAAAAACAGCTTATAACATGAATCAACAAGCATTCATTCATGTAAAAAGAAGCTTGATAATAAGCTGAATTAACGTGCCTTTAATTTGAAAGAAGAGCTTTTAGCTTCTTATAATACGAATACAAGAGCTTTTAATGTGAAAAATATCTTATAACATGAATAAAAGAGCTTTTATTCTGCATAAAAGTACTTTTAATGTGAAAGAACAGCTATTAGCTGTCTCTTATAATACGAATATATGAGCTTTTAATGTGAAAAACAAGCTTATAACATGAATCAACAAGCTATTAATGTCAAAAAAGCTTGATGATAATAAGCAGCAGCAAAGAGCTTTTAATGTGAAAAAGAAGGTTTTATTGTGGAAAAAACCTGCAGTAGTTTCACATTAAAAACCTTTTACTTTACTACTGTTGAGACTTTTACTGTGAAGCAGCTGCAGGACGTCTTTATATGCAGCAGCAAAGAGCTTTTATTGTGAAAATGAAGCTTTTACTGTGAAAAAGAAGCTTTTATTGTGTAAAAGCCTGCAGTAGTTTCACAGTAAAAGCCTTTCACGTGCCTGAGTTGATAAGGTGATGGTCCTGTCCTGTGAGAATCAGTTAATTAACATGACTCTGTTGTTATTTTCATAATAAAAGTGTTTCCTGTGTTCAGGGTGGGCGTCCAGAGGGAAGCGGCAGGTCCACGACCACAGGAAGAACACCTGTCCTCTGCTGCTGGTGGCCGACCATCGCTTCTTCAAACACATGGGCCGCGAGGAGGAGAGCACCACGCTCAACTACCTGGTCAGTACACGCCATCCGCCCGACCTCCGACCTCTGACCTCCGCCACGCCGCCTTCACACTCCCTCTGTGTTTCAGATCGAACTGATCGACCGCGTGGACGACATCTACAGAAACACGTCGTGGGACGAAGAGTTCATCGGCTACGGCGTTCAGATCCAGCAGGTGAGGAAACTTAGACGCCGACAAGCAGGTTTTATTTAAAAAATATAAGAAATAAACTGTAAAAACAGACGTTATCGTCAGAGTTTGAACTTTCCGACGGTCCTTGAACGCATCATCAGTTATTAAAAGTGACCAAAACTTGTGTTAAAACGTTATTAGTGTCAGAATCTCTTTATTCTCCATGTGTCAGTGTTGGTGCTTTAGCTCTGTGTCAGTTATATTCTGGAGTTCCTCAGGGTTCAATTCTGGGACCGCTTTTAAATTCTGAACTTTCTGAACCCTACGTATGTTTTCCTTAAAAAAATCACCAAAAATCCTCCGTTTATCGTAGAAAGAATGTAAAAACAGACGTTATTGTCTGAGTTTGAACTTTCCGACGGCCCTTGAACGCATCATCAGTTATAAAAAGTGACCAAAATGTGTTAAAACGTTGGTATTACTGTCAGAATCTCTTTATTCTACCAACATGTGTCAGTGTTGGTGCTTTAGCTCTGTGTCAGTTATGTTCTGGAGTTCCTCAGGGTTCAAGTCTGGGACCACTTTTAAATTCTGAACTTTCTGAACCCTACGCATGTTTTCCTTAAAAAAAATCGCCAAAAATCCTCCGTTTATCGTAGAAAGAAACTGTAAAAACAGACATTATCGGCTGAGTTTGAACTTTCCGACGGTCCTTGAACAGATCATCAGTTACTAAAGTTTCTGTTATAAAAAGTGACCATTACTTGTGTTAAATGTTGATATTTGTGTCAGGCTGTTTACACAGAGCTGAGAGGAGAGGACAGGATGCTTCAATATTCGGAGAAGACTTTTTTTTGTATTTTTGGTGATTTTGTGTCTTTTTTGTTAAATTTTTGTCTTTTTTTTTGTCATTTTACATCTTTCTATAATTTTGTGGGTTTTTTTTTGGCGATTTTACATATTTTTTGGGTCAATTTGTGTCTTTTTTTTGTTATTTTACGTCTTACTTTGGTAATTTTATGTATTTTTGTAATTATGTGTCAACATATGTGGCAACATTTGTGACACTTGGGAAAGTGTTTATATAAAATTTTAATTTTATTCAAATTTAGAAAGGATAATCTATCAGAAAGACTGTTTGAGTTGTTCTGATTGAGATGTTTCCTGAGTGATTCCACAGAGCTGCAGGACTTTATAGATATAGAGATTTAATATGTTGCAGTAAAATAATTTTCACTGAATGTAAACTGTTTCCTGTCAGATCATCATAGAGAAGAGTCCGACTCCTGTGGCAGCCGGAAAAAGTCACTTCAACATGAAAGGAAGTCCAGTGGAGGGTAAAAAGGTCTGGGACGTCAAGAAGCTGCTGGAGGTAAAACCTGAAGAAAAACCTTTTAATTATAACTTCTATAAGCAGTTTTCATCAAACTTTAGCAAATAAACACAAAAAACTCATTTCACATTTTAATGTGAAATTAAAACATGCTTAAAGTTTGTTTTCTGTGAATCATATCATTTATTTTATCTATTTATTTATTTATTCATAAATATTTAAAATCAGTGATTTGTGGCATGCTTTTAATGTGAAAAAGAGCTTTTAATGTGAAATAATGACACCTATATCAGTTTAATGTTTGATGCAATGTTTATTTTTTAAGAAGTGATATGTAGGTTTCAACTTTAACATGCTTTTAATGTGAAATACTGCACTTTTAAAGTAGAATATAGAGCTTTTATTGTGAAATATTCAGCTTTTAATGTGAAATATTGAGCTTTTATTGTGAAATATTGAGCTTATAATGTGAAATATTGTGCTTTTAATGTGAAATATTGAGCTTATAATGTGAAATATTGAGCTTTTAATGTGAAATATTGAGCTTTTAAAGTGAAGTTTCAAGCATTTAAAGTGAAATTTCGAGCTTTTAACATGAAAAATTGAGCTTTTAATGTGACACATTGAGCTTTTAAAGTGAAATATTGATCTTATAACGTGAAATAATAACTAATTTTCATATGTACAGAGAAAACACAATGTTTCCTGTAGATGATAAGTGATACACTTAAAATATGTTTCAATAAATATTGTTTATTTTTAATTTAGTATTATTAGGATTCACCTATGGGATCCTTCATTGTAAAAAAGAGAAGAAGCTATTAAGCTTTAAGCCCTGTTAGTGACTCTATTATTTATAAAACTTATAAATAATATTATTCACTTCATAAATGTTTGATTTGATGCTTTTCTTTGTCATACGGGATAGAAAACTGAATATTCTGTTGTTCTGTTCTACTCAGACCACTGAGGCATTTGAAGACATAGTAAATAAAGTGTTGTGTGTTTGTTGTTTGTGTGTTTGTGTGTTTGTGGTTTGTGTCCCTGCAGCAGTTCAGTGTTGATATTGCGGAGAAAGCCTCCAACGTCTGTCTGGCTCACCTCTTCACCTACCAGGACTTCGATGAGGGGACTCTGGGTCTGGCCTACGTGGCTCCGTCCAAACCGGACATCCCCGGAGGTCTCTGCTCCAAAGGTGAAGTCCTCGTCCTCCTCCGCCTTCAGACAGAAATAACGTGAAACATTAATGAACTCTGTGTTTGTTTGTTTGTTTGTTTCTGAAGCCTGTCCTTCATCTGCAAACGCAAAAAAATCCATCTACCTGAACACGGGCCTGACCAGCACCAAGAACTACGGCAAGACCATCCTGACCAAGGTGGGCTGCTTCCTGACGGGCTCTGTTCTGGGCTGGCTTTAGTTCCCAAACACCATGTCGTCACTTTAGTTCCCAAACACCATGTTGGCATTTTAGTTCCAAAACACCATGTCGTCATTTTAGTTCCCAAACACCATGTCGTCATTTTAGTTCCCAAACACCATGTTGTCACTTTAGTTCCCAAACAACCTGTCGGCATTTTAGTTCCCAAACACCCTGTTCTCATTAAGTTCTCAAACACCATGTCGTCACTTTAGTTCCCAAACACCATGTTGGCATTTTAGTTCCCAAACACCCTGTTGGCATTTTAGTTCCCAACAACCCAGACCTTTTTCAGTTCCCAAACATCCTACCCTCATTTAGTTCCCAACAACCCTGACCAATTTTTAGTTCCCAAAGGCCATGCCTTCCCTTTAGTTCCCAACAACCCTTACCTATTGTTAGTTCCAAAATAACCCTGGCCTAAACACCCTGCCCTCATTTATTTCTCAAACACCCTGCCCTCCCTTTAGTTCCCAAACACAATGCCCTCCTTTTAGTTCCCAAACACCCTGACCTATTTTTAGTTCCCAAACACCCTGCCCTCACTTGAGTTCCCAACAACTCTTACCAATTTTTAGTTCCCAAAGGCCATGCCCTCACTTCTGTTCCCAATAACCCTGCCCTCATTTTAGTTCCCAAACAACCTGTTGCCGGACGTGTTTTACGTGTCTGTAGCGAGGTTGTTGTTGTTGACGGTGTTGTGGTCGTCTCGGCAGGAAGCGGACCTGGTGACGACTCACGAGCTCGGCCATAACTTCGGAGCGGAACACGACCCCGACAACATCCTGAACTGCGCGCCGCGAGAGGACCAGGGAGGGAAGTACGTCATGTACCCCATCGCCGTGAGCGGCGACCACGTCAACAACAAGGTGCCGCCTCGTTCCTCGCTTGTTTTATTCTCCACAGTTTGAAGCGCTGCGCTAACCGTCTGTCTGCCGTGTGTCCAGATGTTCTCCAACTGCAGTAAACGCTCCATCGTGAAGCGCCTGCGGTCCAAAGCGCCGTCCTGCTTCAAGCAGAGGAACATCAACGTGTGCGGTAACTCCCGGGTGGAGCAGGGCGAGGAGTGCGACCCCGGGCTGCTGCACATCAACTCAGACCGCTGCTGCACCGCCGAGTGCCGGCTGAAACCTGGAGCTCAGTGCAGGTGAGACCGAAACAACAAGTCACAGGAACTGAATGTTGATGGGTTTTTACTTCACTTTGTTTATTTCACAACGATGAAAGAGTTAAAAACAGGCTTCTCACCTGTTTCGTTCACACCAGACTCCCTTTAAAATTTTCAGAACGCCCCAAACTTATTTTAATTCCCAAAGGCCCCGTGCTTAATTTAGTTCCCAAAGGCCCCACGCTTATTTTAGTTCACAAACGCACCACACTCATTTTAGTTCACAAACGCCCCATGCTTATATTAGTTCCCAAACACCCCACGCTTAATACCGTTCCCAGATGCCCCATGCCTATTTTAGTTCCCAAACACCCCATGCTTAATATAGTTCCCAAACGCACCATGCCTATTTTAGTTCCCAAAGGCCCCACGGTTATTTTAGTTCCCAAATGCACCACGCTTATTTTAGTTCACAAACGCCCATGCATGTTTAAGTTCCCAAACACCTCATGCTTATTTTAGTTCACAAACGACCCACGCTTAATTTAGTTCCCAAACATTCCATGATTATTTTAGTTGCCAAACACCCCACGATTAAAATAAGTGTATTTTTATCTAGTTCTTAGTCTTGCCTTTATTTAACTATTGTATTATAACTATTTTATTATTGTTATAATTTTGTTGTTATAGCTTTTGAATATTTTGATCTATTTTGTTGTTGTCATTTTAATTGTTTTGTCATTTTATTCCATTCATCTAGTTTTTTATTAGACTCTAATATGAGCCCTCTCTGTGTCCAGTGACAGGAACAGTGCGTGCTGTAAGAACTGCCTGTTCGAGTCTGTAGGGGAAGTCTGCCAGGAGCCCATCAACGCCACCTGCAAAGGTCACTCGCACTGCACAGGTCAGCTCGCAGGTCAAAGGTCAAAGGTCGCACACGTAGCCGCGCAGACGCTGGGACTGACTGAGACTTTGTGTTTGACAGGAAACAGCAGCGAGTGTCCTCCTCCGGAGAACGCCGCCAATGAAACCGTGTGTCTGGACAACGGCGAGTGTCTGAACGGAGAATGTGTTCCCTTCTGCCAGGCCGTCTTAAAGCTGCAGCCCTGCGCCTGCAACGGTACCAAACCCTAACCCTAACTACACGCTAAAGTACCGAAACTACACGCTAAAGTACCGAAACTACATGCTAAAGTACCGAAACTACACGCTAAAGTACCGAAACTACACGCTAAAGTACTGAAACTACACGCTAAAGTACTGAAACTACACGCTAAAGTACCGAAACTACATGCTAAAGTACCGAAACTACACGCTAAAGTACCGAAACTACACGCTAAAGTACTGAAACTACACGCTAAAGTACCGAAACTACACGCTAAAGTACTGAAACTACACGCTAAAGTACCGAAACTACCAAAACACTGAAACTACTAAAGTACTGAAACTACCAAAACACTCAAACTACACGCTAAAGTACTGAAACTAAACGCTAAAGTACTGAAACTACCAAAACACTCAAACTACTAAAGTACTGAAACTAACAAAACACTGAAACTACTAAAGTACTGAAACTACACGCTTAAGTACTGAAACTACACGCTAAAGTACCGAAACTACCAAAACACTGAAACTACTAAAGTACTGAAACTACCAAAACACTGAAACTACCAAAGTACTGAAACTACACGCTAAAGTACTGAAACTAAACGCTAAAGTACTGAAACTACCAAAACACTCAAACTACACGCTAAAGTACTGAAACTACACGCTAAAGTACTGAAACTACCAAAACACTCAAACTACTACAGTACTGAAACTAACAAAACACTCAAACTACCAAAGTACTGAAACTACACGCTAAAGTACTGAAACTAAACGCTAAAGTAACAAAACTACCAAAACACTCAAACTACCAAAGTACTGAAACTACACGCTAAAGTACTGAAACTAAACGCTAAAGTACTGAAACTACCAAAACACTCAAACTACCAAAGTACTGAAACTACACGCTAAAGTACCGAAACTACCAAAACACTGAAACTACTAAAGTACCGAAACTACACGCTAAAGTACTGAAACTAAACGCTAAAGTACTGAAACTACCAAAACACTCAAACTACCAAAGTACTGAAACTACACGCTAAAGTACTGAAACTACCAAAACACTCAAACTACCAAAGTACTGAAACTACACGCTAAAGTACTGAAACTACACGCTAAAGTACCGAAACTACCAAAACACTGAAACTACTAAAGTACTGAAACTACCAAAACACTCAAACTACCAAAGTACTGAAACTAAACGCTAAAGTACTGAAACTAACAAAACACTGAAACTACTAAAAGACTGAAACTACATGCTAATCCTGATCATCCCACACTTATTTTAGTTCCCCCACGCCCCACTCTCATTAAGTTCCTGAACACCCAACATTTATTTTCATTCCCAAACACCCCACTCTTTATTTAGTTCCCTAACACCCCACATTTATTTGAGTTCCCAAACACCCCACGCTTATCTTGGTTCCCTAATGCCCCACATTTCATTTAGTTTCCAAATGCCCCAAACTTATATTAGTTCCCAACCGCCTCAGTTATTTTAGTAAATGAATGTCCCACACTTATTTTAGTTCCCAAAGGCCCCAAGCTTCATTTAGTACCTGAATGCCTCACACTTTTTTAGTTCCCAAACACCCCGCGCTATTTTAGTTCCCAAACGCCCAACACTTATTTAAGTTCCCAATCATACCACACTTACTTAAGTCCCCCCATGCTCTACGCTTATTTCAATTCCCAAACGCCCCACGCTTATTTTAGTTCCCAAATGCCTTTTTTTCTTCATGTAGTACCTGAATGCCCCATGCCTATTTTAGTTCCCAAACGCCCCACAGCTTGTTAAATATTAATATGTATTGTTGTGTTACTCGTCATATTCGTGTGTAAAACTGGTGTTTGGACGTCTCCTGGTGGATGTTTGACTTATATTTATAAAATCGTTTCTTCTTCTTCTTCTTCTTCTTCTTCTGCAGAAACGAACTCGTCGTGTAAGGTGTGTTGCCGTGGCGGCGGCGGCGTGTGCGCTCCCTACCAGGACGCGTCGGGCAGCTTCCTGTTCCTGCGTAAAGGGAAGCCGTGCACCGTGGGATTCTGCGACGGAGCGGTGAGTTTTACAGCTTTTCTCTCGGTGCCCTGAAGCAGCGCGGAGCCTGACGGGGCGTTTGTGTCTGCAGGGGAAATGCAACAAGCAGGTTCAGGACGTGATCGAGCGTCTCTGGGACTTCATCGACAAACTGGACATCAACACGCTGGGGAAGTTCCTGGCAGACAACATCGTGGGCTCCGTGGTCGCCTTCTCTCTGCTCTTCTGGGTTCCCTTCAGCATCCTGGTGCACTGCGTGGTAATAATAATAATAATAATAATAATAACGTTAATTATAAAGATCCTTTCACAACCAAAACTACACTAAAATTGTTTTATTTGATCACTTTCCATGTTTTTGTGTTTTCAGGACAAGAAGCTGGACAGACAGTTTGAACAGAACACCAAGAGTCTGTTCTTCCCCAGCGTGAGTAGATATATTCCCGAATGTCCCATGCTAACTTTAGTTCCCAAATGCCCCACACTTATTTCAGTTCCCAAAGGCCCCACTCTTCATTTAGTACCTGAATGCCCCATGCACATTTGAGTTAACACCTCTTGCTTATTTTAGTTCCCAAATGCCCCACTCTTCATTAAGTACCTGAATGTCCCATGCTTGTTTTAGTTCCCAAACGCCCAACACTTATTTAAGTTCCCAAACACCACACACTTATTTTAGTACCTGAATGCCCCATGCTAACTTCAGTTTCCAAATGCCCCACACTTATTTTGGTTCCCAAACGCCCCAAACATATTCATGAATATATATATATATATATATATATATATGTGTGTGTTTATTTATTTCATGGAATTTAATCAAAGTCAAAGTTTAGTTGAAGTAATTAATGTACATAAATATTTATATGTAATATTTATGTACTGAACACAAACCTTTCCCTGATATTCTGTACAGCTGCAGGACTAAGATATTTTATATGTTGTTTTTTAATTTTTCAATTTTTGGTAATAATTTACATATATTGTTTAATTTTTTTCAGTATTTTTTGTAAATATTTTATATATTTTTTTATAAAGTTTAATGCATATTTTGTATATTTTTGTAAATAGTTCATGTATATTTTATGCATTTTTTTTATAGTTTCTTTACATATTTTTTTCATACATTTTATGTATACTCTATATATTCTCTACATACTTTCTGTGTATTTCTTTATATTAGTGAATATAGATTCTGTAAAATGTAAACTCAGCTTTACGTCATTTCCCAGAATGCCGAGCTGCTGAGCAGCCTGGAGTCCGCGTCCGTCCGGATCTTCAAACCTCCGACGTTCCCGACCGGAACGCCGCCGGCCGGGTCGCGCCTCCCGCCGTCCGGCCCGCAGCAGACCAGCACGCCGCCGGCCCCGCCCCCCGACAGCCCCCGCATGGCCACCATCCAGGAGGACCCCAGCCTGGACTCACACCTGGACCAGGAGGTGCTGGAGGAGGCGTTCGGCCGGCCCGCGGGGGCGGCACAGCAGCGCTCCTTCGAGGACCTGACGGGGAAAGACGTGACGGGTCGCAGCGAGAAAGCTTTGATGTTCCGACTCCACAGACAACATCAGATAGACACCAAGGAGACGCAGTGCTGACCACCTCCTCACCTGACTCCTCCTCACCTGGGGACCTCCTCACCTGTCTCCTCCTCACCTGACTCCTCCTCACCTGAGGACCTCCTCACCTGAGGACCTCCTCACCTGGGGACCTCCTCACCTGTCTCCTCCTCACCTGACTCCTCCTCACCTGAGGACCTCCTCACCTGGGGACCTCCTCACCTGGGGACCTCCTCACCTGTCTCCTCCTCACCTGAGGACCTCCTCACCTGGGGACCTCCTCACCTGGGGACCTCCTCACCTGTCTCCTCCTCACCTGACTCCTCCTCACCTGAGGACCTCCTCACCTGGGGACCTCCTCACCTGGGGACCTCCTCACCTGTCTCCTCCTCACCTGACTCCTCCTCACCTGGGGACCTCCTCACCTGGGGACCTCCTCACCTGTCCTCACCTCCTCCTCACCTGACTCCTCCTCACCTGGGGACCTCCTCACCTGGGGACCTCCTCACCTGTCTCCTCCTCACCTGACTCCTCCTCACCTGGGGACCTCCTCACCTGGGGACCTCCTCACCTGTCCTCACCTCCTCCTCACCTGAGCACCTCCTTACCTGGGGACCTCCTCACCTGGGGACCTCCTCACCTGGGGACCTCCTCACCTGTCCTCACCTCCTCCTCACCTGAGCACCTCCTCACCTGACTCCTCCTCACCTGAGGACCTCCTCACCTGGGGACCTCCTCACCTGGGGACCTCCTCACCTGTCCTCACCTCCTCCTCACCTGAGCACCTCCTCACCTGGGGACCTCCTCACCTGTCCTTACCTCCTCCTCACCAGAGCACCTCCTCACCTGGGGACCTCCTCACCTGGGGACCTCCTCACCTGTCCTCACCTCCTCCTCACCTGAGCACCTCATCACCTGGGGACCTCCTCACCTGTCCTCACCTCCTCCTCACCTGGGGACCTCCTCACCTGTCCTCACCTCCTCCTCACCTGAGCACCTCCTCCTCACCTATCCTCTCCTCCTCCTCACCTGAGCACCTCCTCCTCACCTATCCTCTCCTCCTCTCCTCCTCCTCTCTAACTGAACTAAACATTCGGATAAATCAGATCAAAAAGAGGAAACAATCAAATGTCTTCAAAAATTAAAATAATATATATATTTATATATAAAATAAAGGAAATAAAAAGCCAAAATAGAAATATATATTTATACTAGATTTAATGATAATAAATAATAATAATAGATTTTTACTAAAAGATGCCAGCGTGTGATTGGACGGCTCGTCCAGCTGCAGGTCGTCATGGAGACGGAGACGAGTCCGTTTAACTGCAACATGTTTTCAGTCAAAGTGCCAAAGATTTAACGTCTCCAGCTGCTTTTTCTCCACAAAGACACTGAAACCGTCCGCAGTCTCAGGTCACATGACTGATGATGTCATCACGCCATGTTTGATGATTGTATTATGATTTATATTAGTATTATATTAGTTCCCAAACACCTCATGCTTATATTAGTTCCCAAACACCCCACGCTTATTTTACTTCCCAAACGCCTCATGCTTATTTTAGTTCCCAAATGTCCCAAGCTTATTTTAGTTACAAAACGCCTCATGCTTATTTTAGTTCCCAAACGACACACGCTTATTTTAGTTCCCAAATGTCCCAAGCTTATTTTAGTTACAAAACGCCTCATGCTTATTTTAGTTCCCAAATGTCCCAAGCTTATTTGTTACAAAACGCCTCATGCTTGTTTTAGTTCCTAAACGACCCACGCTTATTTTAGTTCCCAAACGACTAATGCTTATTTTAGTTCCCAAACGACCCACGCTTATTTTAGTTCCCAAAGGCCTTGTGCTTATTTTAGTTCCCAAACGCCTCATGCTTATTTTAGTTCCCAAATGCCTCATGCTTGTTTTAGTTCCCAAACGACCCACACTTATTTTAGTTCCCAAACTCGCCATGCTTATTTTAGTTGCCAAAGGCCGCACGCTTCATTTAGTACCTGAATGTCTCACTTTTTTAGTTCCTAAACACCCCACATTTATTTTAGTTCCCAAACGCCTCATCAACGCTTATTTTAGTTATTAGCTGATTTATTATTAGTATTAGCTGTTTATTATTATTAGCTGGTTTATTATTAATATTAGCTGTTTATTAGGGCTGCTGTTGGACCTGCTTGATGTTTTAGTGAAGTTATCGACTATTGTTTTGGTTATAAAATATTGATCCAGTGAATCATAATGAGGTCATAGAGGCTGAACGTTGTTTAGTTAATATCCAGGCAGGATAAAAAGAGTCAGAAACATAAATAATAAAAGTTAAAATGACGATTGTTTAACTGCACTGAGAGTCGACGACACATCAACTGAAATATTAAAATATTTAGTTACAAGTTTTCTGCTGATGTGAGTTTTCAGATTTTATTTGTAGTAAAATACCAAAAAAAACGTTTGATATAAAACAGTCGGATGTTTAAATGTCACTGGGAGAACTGTTGTTTACTTGTTTATGTTGTTTACTTTAAAGCCATAATGTAAATGTGTTATTTAATGAGTCGTGCCTTCTCTTCTATCCTGATGCACTCGTCACTGTTTCTCATGTTTGTTTACGTGTTTGTGACGTTCGCTCGATACTTTCAAAGTAAAATGTGTGTTTTTGTATTTTTGGTGTCACTTTGTTTACCCGTCAGTCAAACTGCTGTTTCACAATAAAAGCTTTCACTGACGTTTGAGAAATACATTTATTGTTGAATCTTTTCTTTATTCTTTTGGTTTCATTTTATTTTCTTAGATTTAATTTCAGGTGAAAGTTTCAACTTCAGAATAAAGTTCAGAATAAATCTAAATCAACATAAATGTCGCATTAACTATTTGGTGTAAATTTCAACAGATTTTTATTAGCTTTTTTATTTACCTTTTAAAAAAAAAAAAAAAACTTGACATTTAATGTATTTATTTTTTTAATTTATGAATTATTTTCCATTTTTCATCCAGCAATTTATATGTATTAGTAATATTAATACATAAATTAATAAGCCATTAAAAAAAATATATATAAAAAATAAATGTAATAAACTGACGAATGTGACAAACGGATATTTTGTTTAATTTTGCTTCTTTGTTTCTCTCCATTTGTTAATTTTACTATTTAAATTTCCCTTTTGTCTTAGTCATTTATGGATTTTTTTTTATTATTGGATTTTTTAAAAAATATTTCATTCTTATATGATACATAATCGATCCATCGCAGATTAATTAATAATAAAATCAGAGTCAAAGGGAAACCTCCGGAAACAACAACTACAACAACAACAACTACAACAACAACGACAGCGTTTCTGGACAAACATTTATTTGTCCTGATGTTTGTTTTACAGATAAATCCAGTAGAAAACGTTGTTGATTCCTTTGGAATCAGGTCAAACAAACAAACAAAGAGTTTGTTAAAGAAAAAAAAACAAAATGTTTCATAACAAACAGTCCGTCACCACGGCGATGGTGACATCACGGGGTGGGCGGGGCCAGTCAGAAGGCGGGGCTGAGGGCGTCGTACAGCCGGTGGGCGGCGACCTCCACCATCTCCCTCAGAGACTCGTCGGCACACGTCACCGCCTGCAGGTCAGAGGTCAGAGGTCAGTTCTACTGCATTACATGTGGATCAATCCGCCGCAGAAAATAGTCCCTTTCACTCTCATTAAAAACTAGTTTTACAGCCTGAAAATTTAAGAAATGCTCCATCCATCCATTTTCCTCTGCTTATCCGGGCCATCTCTGGCCACCCAGAGGGGGCAGTACCTGTCTCCACCCAGAGGGGGCAGCACCTGTCTCCACCCAGAGGGGGCAGTACCTGTCTCCACCCAGAGGGGGCAGTACCTCTCTCCACCCAGAGGGGGCAGTACCTCTCTCCACCCAGAGGGGGCAGTACCTGTCTCCACCCAGAGGGGGCAGTACCTGTCTCCACCCAGAGGGGGCAGTACCTGTCTGTGTCCCAAAGTCAAGGAAGGATGCTCAAACGGCTGATTTGAAGGACACTACATCGACATCATCGACATCCGCGGAAAGACTGTCCCAATGTCCAGGGTCCAGGGTGCGCTCCGACTACCCATAAAGCATTGCGCACACCGGTCTACCGGGAGATTTAAAAATGCCGAGCGTAGAAACAGCGACGCCGGCGGCTTAATATGCATTTAAATATGTAGATATTTTCAGTTTACACTGAATGTTGTCACATAACTTACAAAACGTGTGTTCAAAGTCAATCAAAAACATAAACAAATGCCAGAATATTAAGCTTAAAGATAATAAACGTCATCTTGATACATTGCCGGTTAAGTTAATTAATGCCGTCTCAGTCGCTAAAGTTATTCTTTATTAATTTATATGCAGATGATGATGTACTATGTGCAACTATGCCATTCAGAAAGTTATACATTTCTTTATTGTGTTTACAGGGACCGAAAGTCCGCTATTATCCGTTATTGTTATTTATGAATAACTGTTATTGTACTGTACTGTAAAATAAAAAATAAAAAGATCACAGAACATATTTCCATGATGAATTATGAGCCGCTGCTTTTATGAAACTAAGTAGCGGCCGAATTCAGCCAGGATCAGTTAAATATTCAGGTTTAATCCACTTTATGGTTTTTACTTGATAAATCGTGGAGATTCAACCTTAAAGCATCTTCTTCCATTTTCACAAATATAATAATAATTATATAATATGTGTCAGAGTGCTGATGCCAGAGACACATTCATGTCGTGAACTGATTTTGAAATTGCGGCGCTGAATTTATTTATTTATTTTTATTTTTTATTAAACTGATTAAACTGATAAGAACAGATACTACACTTGATCTTAGCCAAAGGGCCGAGAGCGGCGCTGAAGTTAAGTAGGACGTCCAATTACACAATGACGCACAGCTGCACTCCGAAGGCTGTCCCATTAGTGGTTACACCAGTCAAAGGAAGGACTCTGGCCTTGCCTCCGGAGGACCCGACTCTGAAGGAAG
>NC_081534.1:35312181-35359681 GCF_030273125.1 Centropristis striata
GCTCGCTCTCTTACCTTCAGGTTGCTGATGTGCTTGAAGACGAAGGGGTTGTTGACGTTGATTGCCTTGCGGATCTTGTCGTTCATGGCGTTGATGTAGGTCTGGTAGACCGCCATGCACTTCCTGGCCAGGGACGAGGCGTAGTAGATGGGGATGTCGTGCAGCTCCGGGTGGTTCTGCCAGTACTCGTCTTCAAACACACAAACACAACAACCATTAATGTCTCACATTCAGACCTTTTCAAAGACAGAACTCGTGGGTCCGAGGGGTCCGTGGCGTCTCACCCAGGATGAGCAGCAGCTCCTGGGCTCGGCCCAGAGCGAAGACGGGGATCAGACAGCGGCCCTCTCTGTTCACGATGTCGTGGACGGTGTTACAGAAACGAGCCTCCCTCTCCTCTCGCTTCTCGTGGATGTGAGTCCCGTAGGTCGACTCCTGCCGGACAGAGGAACAAGTGGTTAACTCCCGACTCTTGTCTTTAGAAAATCAACAAAAATACACCATTTATCATAGAAAGAAACAGTAAAAACAGGAGTTATTGCAAGAGTTTGAACTTTCAGACGGCCCTTGAACGCATCATCGACTCTGAAAAGTGACCAAAACTTGTGTTAAATGTTGATCTTAGTGTCAGAATCTCTTTATTCTCCATGTGTCATTCAAAATAAAGGGTTTCTACTAACCAGATCCGGTTAAAAACATTAAATTCTGTGCTTCTTTTCATCACAGGGAGCAGAAGATGTAAAGGTTTACCCTGAATGTCTCTCACCGTGATGAGGATGTCTGGTTTGACGCTCGGGATCTCTGCTGCCATCAGATGTCTGTCCTCCTGACGGGAGAAATCTCCTGTGTACAACAACTACACACACACACACACACACACACACACACACACACACACACACACACACACACACACACAGAGTTAGTAATGTTATGTATCTTTTCTGATGTAAAAACCTTTTTTCACTGATTTTGTTCTTTTTCAACCATGATGACAACAATTGTTTCAGTATAATCAGAGAAGAAGAAGAAGCTCAGAGCAGACCTTGACTCCGGCGATCTCGATCATGAACATGGCGGCTCCGAGGACGTGGCCGGCGTGGTAACACCAGAACTTGATGCCGGCGACCTCCTTCACCTCGTGGAAGTTGATGGTCTCGATCTTCTCCATGCTCTCCTCCAGGTCCGTCTCAGTGTACAGCATGTCGTCCGCCGAGATGTTACTGCAAACAAACACCACAGAGAGGCATCACGGCCCGACCGGGACTCAGGGGCCACGGCCCGGGACTCAGGGGCCACGGCCCGGTACTCAGGGGCCACGGCCCGGGACTCAGGGGCCACGGCCCGGGACTCAGGGGCCACGGCCCGGGACTCAGGGGCCACGGCCCGGGACTCAGGGGCCACGGCCCAATACTCAGGGGCCACGGCCCAATACTCAGGGGCCACGGCCCGGGACTCAGGGGCCACGGCCCGGTACTCAGGGCCACGGCCACGGCCCGGTACTCAGGGGCCACGGCCCGGGACTCAGGGGCCACGGCCCGGGACTCAGGGGCCACGGCCCAGTACGGACTGGTACTGAGGAGTCATGGTCCGGACCTACCTTGTCCTACCTGACTTTCCTACCTGACCTAGTCCTACCCGACTTTGGCCGAGTCCTACCCGACTTTAACAGAGTCCTACCCGACTTTAACAGAGTCCTACCCGACTTTGGCCGAGTCCTACCCGACTTTAACAGAGTCCTACCCGACTTTAACAGAGTCCTACCTGACTTTAACAGAGTCCTACCCGACTTTAACAGAGTCCTACCCGACTTTGATATAGTCCTACCCGACTTTAACAGAGTCCTACCCGACTTTAACAGATTCCTACCCGACTTTAACAGAGTCCTACCCGACTTTAACAGAGTCCTACCCGACTTTAACAGAGTCCTACCCGACTTTGACATAGTCCTACCTGACTTTAACAGAGTCCTACCCGACTTTGACCTAGTCCTACCTGACTTTAACAGAGTCCTACCTGACTTTAACAGAGTCCTACCCGACTTTGACCTAGTCCTACCCGACTTTGACCTAGTCCTACCCGACTTTGACCTAGTCCTACCTGACTTTAACAGAGTCCTACCTGACTTTAACAGAGTCCTACCCGACTTTGACCGAGTCCTCCCCGACTTTGACCTAGTCCTACCCGACTTTGACCTAGTCCTACCCGACTTTGACCTAGTCCTACCCGACTTTGACCTAGTCCTACCCGACTTTGACCTAGTCTACCCGACTTTAACGGAGTCCTACCTGACTTTGACGTAGTCGGACAGCAGCCAGCGGTAGATGGCCTTGGTGGCGTGAGTCATGAAGGTGCGTCCCTTGAAGCTGGTCTTCTGCAGGAACCAGGGCAGAGCTCCACAGTGATCCAGGTGGAAGCTGAGAGGGAAACGTGTCATTAGTGAGCATCTTTGAGATTTTTGCAGAGAACTGATATGTTTTAATTTGTGTGGTTCTGCTTACAAAAAGGTTTTTCACCAATTTAACATTGACATTTTTTAAGAATTTGCAAATAAATGACAAATTTCCCGGACTCGTGAATTTGGACAACAAGACTGCTGCACAGTCTGAAATAATAATATCAGAATCCACCTGATATTATAGAACAATAACTGAATAAACTCACTGGCTGATGAGCAGCAGGTCGATCTCAGCCGGGTCGATCAGGTCGATGTACGGCAGAGCGTCCATTCCCTCCAGACCAGGATGGATCCCACAGTCCAGCTGGAACCACAACACACACACACACACACACGTTTAGACACACTCACGGCAACGTTTATAGCTGAAGTGAACATACGCACCATGATCTTTCGTCCCTTGAACTCCAGGATGATGCAGGAGCGTCCCACTTCCTGTCCTGCTCCTCTGGACACACAAACACAGAGACGTCTTCACTCTCATGTCCAACTCACATCCAGGTGTTTCACATTTCAGTCTAAGAGCTAAAACTCTTTCCAAAGTAACAATAACAAACAAAACTCAGCTGTCAAACTCATCAGAAGAAATGAAAACTGAAGGAAGATCTGAAAAGATGCACTCTAATTTCACAGAACTTGAAGCCAAACAACATTTAAAAAATAACTTTAATTCAAATAAAACTTTAATGAAATTATTCATTCTGAAATCATATAATCCACAGAGAAACACATGATTTCAATCAATCATCAATTGATGGAAAATATCAAATTAAGTTTGTTATTAAATAAGTTATTAAATGAAGAACTGCCTCTTACTGTTTGTTTAAAGTCTAAAAGGGTCAAACTAAGAAAAAATTCACCTTTGTTGATTAAGAAATATATGTAAAATTTGGCTATTTATGAATGGAGATTGGTCTGAGAGTTTAGCTGGCACATTGGCTCTCCAGAATGAAGACTTGCCTCTAATGATTGGTTAAAAAAAAGTAATCTAGAAAATAAAACGTAACAATTTTTTTGTCTGAATTGGTTCAGAAAAGTCTGTAAAATTAGACTTTTTATGAATGGAGTTTGGTCTGACAGCAGCAGACATAAAAGTCAATGAAGTTTGGTAAATTTTCTCAAAAACAAAATTAAGAGCTGCAACTTAGGATTCGTTAAAAATCTTAAATAATGAAGCGTAACGATGGGTTTGCCTTTAATGAGTAGAAAGATCTACTGAATGATGACATTTATAAATGGAGATTGGTCTGAGAGCAGCAGACTGTTTGGGACACTTTCTTCCAGCCGAATTGAAGATCTGAAACTAAAGATTTGTTAAAAGTTCTAATAGGTAAAACATAATAATAATAAATCAATTTTATTTGTAAAGCACTTTTCATAAAGAAATCTCAAAGTGCTACAGAAACCAGAAACAAATAAGACAAAAGACTAAGAGAAAACTCAGACACATTAAAATCAGCAGTAGATAAAAAAGACACAGGTAATAAAGTAGATTATTAAGAGATGAAGGTGCAGAGACAATAATAAAAACATCTCGGGACAACCTAAACATGCCTCCCTGAACAAAAAGGTTTTAAGCCCTTTTTTAAAGGTGTCCACAGACAAATAACTATATTTTGCCTTTATTTGTTAATAAATGTCTGTAAAATTGTGATGTTTATGAATGGAGTTTGGTCTGAGAGCAGCACACACAGAACTAAGTTGTTTCCTAGCCGAAATGAAGAGCTGCCTCTGGGGATTGGTTCAATATCTCCAATGATGAAGCTCATCAATAGGTTTGCCTATAGAAACATCTACTGAATGAGTATATTTATGAATGGAGTTTGGTCTGAGAGCAGCAGGTTGTTTGGTAGATTTTCTTCCAGCCGAATTGAAGATCTGAAACTAAAGATTCGTTAAAAGTTCCAAGAGGTAAAACATAACTATATTTCGCCTTTATTAGTGATGAAACGTCTGTTAAATGGAGCTCTTTCTGAAGGGAGTCTGGTCTGTTAGCATGGAGGCTAGCTGCTGCTGCTGACAGAGATAAAGTGTTGTTAGACTGTTAGCATGGAGGCTAGCTGCTGCTGCTAACAGAGATAAAGTGTTGTTAGACTGTTAGCATGGAGGCTAGCTGCTGCTGCTAACAGAGATAAAGTGTTGTTAGACTGTTAGCATGGAGGCTAGCTGCTGCTAACAGAGATAAAGTGTTGTTAGGCTGTTAGCATGGAGGCTAGCTGCTGCTAACAGAGATAAAGTGTTGTTAGACTGTTAGCATGGAGGCTAGCTGCTGCTGCTAACAGAGATAAAGTGTTGTTAGACTGTTAGCATGGAGGCTAGCTGCTGCTGCTAACAGAGATCACGTGTTGTTAGACTGTTAGCATGGAGGCTAGCTGCTGCTGCTAACAGAGATAAAGTGTTGTTAGACTGTTAGCATGGAGGCTAGCTGCTGCTAACAGAGATAAAGTGTTGTTGGACTGTTAGCATGGAGGCTAGCTGCTGCTGCTAACAGAGATAAAGTGTTGTTAGACTGTTAGCATGGAGGCTAGCTGCTGCTAACAGAGATAATGTGTTGTTAGACTGTTAGCATGGAGGCTAGCTGCTGCTGCTAACAGAGATAAAGTGTTGTTAGACTGTTAGCATGGAGGCTAGCTGCTGCTAACAGAGATAATGTGTTGTTAGACTGTTAGCATGGAGGCTAGCTGCTGCTAACAGAGATAATGTGTTGTTAGACTGTTAGCATGGAGGCTAGCTGCTGCTAACAGAGATAAAGTGTTGTTAGACTGTTAGCATGGAGGCTAGCTGCTGCTGCTAACAGAGATAAAGTGTTGTTAGACTGTTAGCATGGAGGCTAGCTGCTGCTAACAGAGATAACGTGTTGTTAGACTGTTAGCATGGAGGCTAGCTGCTGCTGCTAACAGAGATAAAGTGTTGTTAGACTGTTAGCATGGAGGCTAGCTGCTGCTAACAGAGATAAAGTGTTGTTAGACTGTTAGCATGGAGGCTAGCTGCTGCTAACAGAGATAAAGTGTTGTTAGACTGTTAGCATGGAGGCTAGCTGCTGCTGCTAACAGAGATAAAGTGTTGTTAGACTGTTAGCATGGAGGCTAGCTGCTGCTGCTAACAGAGATAAAGTGTTGTTAGACTGTTAGCATGGAGGCTAGCTGCTGCTGCTAACAGAGATAAAGTGTTGTTAGCATGGAGGCTAGCTGCTGCTGCTAACAGAGATAAAGTGTTGTTAGACTGTTAGCATGGAGGCTAGCTGCTGCTGCTAACAGAGATAAAGTGTTGTTAGCATGGAGGCTAGCTGCTGCTAACAGAGATAAAGTGTTGTTAGACTGTTAGCATGGAGGCTAGCTGCTGCTAACAGAGATAAAGTGTTGTTAGCATGGAGGCTAGCTGCTGCTAACAGAGATAAAGTGTTGTTAGCATGGAGGCTAGCTGCTGCTAACAGAGACTCACAGCGGGCGGATCAGCAGCTGGTCGCTCTCCTCCGCAGGAACCGTCACGTCACATTTACGTTTAGTCGTCATGGTTACGTCACGTTAATAAACCTGATTAATCTTCCACAAATATATAAAACATTAATTCATAACTTCTTTAGCAGCTCCGCGCGGAGACACAAGTTTACCAACGCGTCATTTCTGGTTCCTGCTGAAACCTCCCCGTGTCAAACAGGCGGTGACTTTGGTTCCGCCTCGAGAAGGATCTTTGTTTCTTTATATGTCGTTATGTTTATAATAATAATACTTATAACAATAATAATAATAATATAATAATTATTATTCTTATTTTACTAAAGCAAATTTCTACTCTATAGGACAATATTTACTTTAATCTGGAAACTATAAAAGTTTGTCAAGAGTATTTTTTAACTTAATATTATTTTTATTATTATTAATAATTTTAAACAAGATGATCATAATATTTAATATGAACTATTTAGGATTTTCTGACATATCAATCTTAAGTAAATCATTATTTAATTGTTAGTTTTGATGTTTTCTAGTCTTCCTTAAAATGTAATTTTAACAAACAATAAAAAGTGTAACACAAGTTAAAATGTGTGTATATTTGATACAAATATTCATGTCTGTTGATGCGTACACTGGTATTTCATTAGTACTAATTTTATGTCACTAAACTCATGTTTATTTATTCATTTATTTCTACTTTCTTCATGTATTTAGTTTATGTCCACATTTATTTTTTACATTTCCACATGTATTCATTTATTTCTATATTTATTTATGTAATTTTCTATATTCATTATGTATTAATTTCTATGTTTGATTCATTTATTTCATATTTATTCATTTTCTACATTCATTATTTATTATGTATTAATTTGAATATTTGTTTATTTCATATATATTCATGTTATTTTCTACATTCTTTCTTCATGTATTTTCTATATTTATTTATTTCATAATTATTTGATATTTTCTACATTCATTATTTATTAATTTCTATATTTAGATTATTGAGTCTTTTGTCCTCTCGTCACTCTGAGAATCATCGTCGTCTCAATGTTGCATCTTTTATTCTCTATTTATTATATTATAAATATATTTATTAACAATCTCTGATTCACAGTTTCAACATTTCATGTTTAACAGAAGAGAAAACGTCCTGAAGTGATGGAAGACTTTTTATTTACAGCCCGGAGACAAACAAACAAACAACAAGACGGAGAGAAAAATAATAAAGTCAAATAATGAATAAAGAGAAAATAAAAACATTAAACATTAAATCAGAGATCAGCTGTTTAATAAAAGCACAATAAGATCAAAAGTGGACGTTTATTATTCAGATATTTCCTCTCAGAGTTTCCCTTCAGCCAATAATTCTATAATCTAATATCAGTTTTATATTCTATAAAATACTTTGGAGCGTTCAGATATTAAATCTCGCTGATGTTTCCACCTTTTAAAACAAATCACAGAGAAGAAATAAACTAATAAATGTAGAAATACTCAAAAAAATATATAAATAAATGCTAATAAAATAATGGAAAATCTACATTTTTACGTGTATTTTTAAATTATTTATTTGGGTATTTACTCATTAATTCATTTATTCCTAAATTTTATTTTTTTATTTCATTGTTTGCACATTTGTTTTCACATTTCCACAATTTATTTATTTATTTATATTTCAGTTCTTTATGTATTTATTCCTACATTTATTTCCACATTTCTTCATTTATTCCTGCGAGTTCAAATGCAAAAGTCACACAGATATGAATAAATAAATAAATGTGGAAATAAATTAATAAATGAGAGTAGAAGTGAACAACGTAATAAATGAACACATTCATAAATAAATAAAAATGTGGAAATACTGAAATAAATGCGTGAAAAATGTAGAAATAAACAAATAGAGAAAAACCTAAATAAATAATAAAATAAATGTGTAAATACAGACATTCCGTTATTTGTTCCTAATATTTTTTTGATTGTATTTCTACGTTTATTGGTTCATTTCTCTCTTTCTTCCTGCTGATGTCACTTCCTGGGCGGGTCAGTCTGTGATGAAGTGGACGAAGGTGACAGGAAACGCTCCGCGGCGACTCGGCTCGCCTTCAACGTGTCCCACCTGCAACACACACACACACACACACACACTCAGAGAGGAGGAGGAGGAGGAGAGGAGGAAGAGGTGATGATGCGTTTCCTGTCCCAGCTGTCACTCACCCACCACTCGTTGTCCTCCTCCGTCTCCACGACGATGACCTCGCCCTCGCTGAACGTCAACTCATCAGGATGATCAGCAGAACAGTTATAGATGGCCTTCACACGCTGGGGACGCTGCTTCTACAGACAGACAGACAGGTGGAGAGACAGACAGACAGGCGGAGAGACAGACAGGTGGAGAGACAGACAGACAGGTGGAGAGACAGACAGACAGAGAGACAGGTGGAGAGACAGACAGGTGGAGAGACAGACCGGTGGAGAGACAGACAGACAGGTGGAGAGACAGACAGGTAGAGAGACAGACAGACAGAGAGACAGGTGGAGAGACAGACAGGTGGAGAGACAGACAGACAGACAGGTGGAGAGACAGACAGGTAGAGAGACAGACAGACAGAGAGACAGGTGGAGAGACAGACAGGTGGAGAGACAGACAGACAGACAGGTGGAGAGACAGACAGGTAGAGAGACAGACAGGTGGAGAGACAGAGAGACAGGTGGAGAGACAGACAGGTAGAGAGACAGACAGACAGAGAGACAGGTGGAGAGACAGACAGGTGGAGAGACAGACAGACAGACAGGTGGAGAGACAGACAGGTAGAGAGACAGACAGACAGAGAGAAAGACAGGTAGAGAGACAGACAGGTGGAGAGACAGACAGGTAGAGAGACAGACAGACAGACAGGTGGAGAGACAGACAGGTGGAGAGACAGACAGACAGGTGGAGAGACAGACAGGTAGAGAGACAGACAGGTGGAGAGACAGACAGACAGGTGGAGAGACAGACAGACAGGTGGAGAGACAGACAGGTGGAGAGACAGACAGGTAGAGAGACAGACAGGTAGAGAGACAGACAGGTGGAGAGACAGACAGGTAGAGAGACAGACAGGTGGAGAGACAGACAGACAGGTGGAGAGACAGACAGACAGACAGGTAGAGAGACAGACAGGTGGAGAGACAGACAGGTGGAGAGACAGACAGGTAGAGAGACAGACAGGTGGAGAGACAGACAGGTAGAGAGACAGACAGGTGGAGAGACAGACAGGTGGAGAGACAGACAGACGGAGAGACAGACAGACAGGTGGAGAGACAGACAGGTAGAGTTTCGGCTCAGTTTGTCAGTATGTAGTATTTTGGAGTTATTTTGAGTATTTTGCAGTCAGAAACTGTGATGACATCATCTGAACTGTTGGTGAACGCTGAGAGAGTCAAAGTGAACCAGGTGAGTCTGATGATGCTGATGAAACCAGGAGGTTTATTCTCTCATCTGCCTTTAAATGCACCTGTTGACCTCTGACCTCTGACGGTGTGTTTGAGGACTTACGGAGAAGGCGCTTCTGGGTTTGGGGGTGGGAGGACTGGGACTCTGGGGGGACCTGGCCTGAGACCCTGCAGAGACTACAAGACAACAGATGACATCACAAGAAATTATTTTGATTGTTTGTTTCGGTTGGTTCAGAGGAAAACTTCTGTGTTTTAGTCACATTAAGACCAAAAAACTTCACAAACCTTTTATTTATTTATTTTCAGTACACAGTGGATGAAAAAATATTCAGATTACTGCAGTAAAAATACTAATACACACTGTGAAATACTCCACTACGGTAGAAGTACTAATAGTTCAGAGTAAATACTTTGAGTACCTCGTCTGTCGGACCCGGTCCTGACTGCAGGTCTCTGAGGGGGGCGCTTGACAGACCTGAGACCAGACCAGATAAAAACCACTGAACCAGATTACCAGGAAAATACTGAGATATATGGAAAACAGTCCAGTCCAGTATACAACAGTCCAGTCCAGTCCACAACAGTCCAGTCCAGTCCAGTACAGTACAGTTCAGTTCAGTTCAGTTCAGTTCAGAACAGTCCAGTACATACCCGCTGGGTGACTTGGGGGATGTGGGGGACTTGGGTCCTGGTGGTCCTGGTGGTCCTGGGGGTCCTGGTGGTCCTGGGGGCCTGCCAATCTGGTGATGGGGGACCGGTGGCGGAAGGGGCGGAGCCTTGAAGTGGGGAGGAGGTGGGATGGTGGGAGGTGCTGGGACCGGGGGGAGGCCTGCTGCTGGTGGGGGGGGCAGGGGGGGCAGCGGGGTGTTCCTGGCGGACAGGGTCTTGGTCTCCAACATGCTGGTCCTCTTGTTTCCTGGAGCAGCTGCTGGGAGGACTGGGAGAGGAGACAGATCAGACCTCTGAACCACAACCAGACGCCTCAGGGCCTTTATTCATCTTTCTGCATATATAATCTATATAATCTATAAATCTCTATAATCTAAAGTCCTGCAGCTCTGTGGAATCAGAACAACTCAAATAAAATAAATATCAATTTATAAACAACATTTCTTCAGTTTTTTCAGCATTTAGCAGCACTTTGATGCAGAACAGTAAACAGCAGCATCGTCTGCATACAGGCGGACAAAGGAAAACTTTAAACCCAAACAAACTGTTTATCTGTTTTTCACAGCAATAAATAAATCTTTAAGTCCTGCAGCTCCAAAACTCCAACATGTCTTTGGATATCGAAAACCATTTCTTTCATATTTTTTTTTCTTTTTTTTAAATAGAATAAAACAGAAGCGTTTTAAACATTAGTATAAACATTTTGTGTTACCAACATTGGAAAATTGTAAAAAGTTATATCCTCATTCTCTACATGATGTTTTTCACAACATCTGGTTAGTGCAAACCAAAGTTATTACACTTAATAAAACGAGAGTTAAAAATAAAAAATAAAACCCTAACGCTAAACAGGAGTTTTAAAAAAAATAATAACTAAGTGAACTGAACTCACTAAATCAACTAAAATTAAAGTGGAAATAGATCATTAGTGAATCTGTTTACTGAGACGAGGACGTTAACGACCGTCAACTTCAGAAAGATTCAGAACACTCAGAGCTGCGAGGGTTAATAACTGACTGGAGCTCAGATGGATCATAAAAGGAAATACAGGAAACATTTATTGTGACCTTGTTGAATCTCACACCCAACAAATACCGCATTAGAACAACTAAAACTAATAAAAACTGAACTAAAACTAATAAAAACTGAACTAAAACTAATAAAAACTGAACTAAAACTAATAAAAACTAGCAAACTCACTCTAAAAACTAATTAAAAATAACTGAATTTGGAAACAAAATTTCACAACGAAATTAAAACTAAAACTAATGAAAAATCCCAAACTATTAAACCTTGGTGTGAACAGTTTATTTTGGTGGAACTTTAAACGAGACCAGCTCAGATTAGTTCACTTTCGTTCTGACGGAGCGTTCATCAACGGGATTCACTCAAAGACTTCAACAGTTTCAGATGATAAAAGGTGATCTTCTTTAAAGAAAACTCGATTTAAAACCTGTCGGCAGGTTCAAAGGTTTAAGGCTGTTTTTGGTTTGTGAAGAAAAAGACAAAATAAGACGCAGAAGCAGGCAACTGAAGCAGTAACAAGAAAGATGAACTGACATAAATAAAGTAGCTAAAAACACTGTGAACCAGCAGAATAATGAATGAAAACAGATTGTAGAAGAACAGAAAATATTGATAGATATTTGTTTGTGTTATTTCTGCCTGGAAGCTTTTATTTTGTAACCAGCAGGCGGACAGGAAGTGAGGTCACTCACCGTACATGGACGAGTTCCTCTCGGGGGTCTGGGGGTTCGGCGGGTCGGAGGACGACCGCTGTCTCCCCACCGTCTCCATGGCAACGGGTTTACCGTGTCCTGAAAACAAACAAACAGACAAACAAACTCAGATTTCTGATCTTCATTCAAAACAAAAAACAAGTTTAATTTAAGAAGTATTTTTTTCACTGCAATATATAAAATATACAACTCCTGCAGCTCTATAGCACAAAAATCATGAAAAAAACATGTCTTTGTGCAGAATAACAGAGAAAGTCAGAAAAAGTTGAATTTTTCAGATAAATTACTTTCCAAAAAATATGATTTGTGAATTTATTTTTAAACGCTTTTGTGTCCTTTATGTTATAAAACCAGTTTTCTCCATATATTCTCAGTATTGTCATGTTTAAGCCTCTCCTGTCCTCTCCTCTCAGCTCTGTGTAAACAGCCTCTCCTGTCCTCTCCTCTCTGCTCTGTGTAAACAGAATTTAATGTTTTTAACAGGATCTGGTTTATTTTAAATGACACATGGTGAATAAAGAGATTCTGACACTAATATCAACATTTAACACAAGTAACGGTCACTTTTTATAACAGAAACATTAGTAATTGATGATCTGTTCAAGGACCGTCGGAAAGTTCAAACTCCGATCATAATGCCTATTTTTACAGCTTCTTTCTATGCTTAACGGAAGATTTTTGGTAAATTTTTTTAAGAAAACATACGTAGGGTTCAGAAAGTTCAGGATTTAAAAGTGGTCCCAGAATTGAACCCTGAGGAACTCCAGAATATAACTGACACAGAGCTAAAGCACCAACACTGACACATGTAGAATAAAGAGATTCTGACACTAATATCAACATTTAACACAAGTAACGGTCACGTTTTATAACTTATGATACGTTCAAGGACCGTGGGAAAGTTCAAACTCTGACGATAACGTCTGTTTTTACAGTTTCTATAGTTTCTCTCTAATTAAAGGGTGATTTTTGGTGATTTTTCTTAAAGTCAACATGTTTTGATCCTGCTGGTGGTTGCTGTTTTAAGAGGAAACCTGGTCTCAGAGTCCCAGAGGACCCTGAAGAGGCTCTGAGGTTTCTAACAGCTGGTCTCTGACCTCTGTTGGGTCCTCGGGGGGGCAGTGGGGGGGTGGGTCCCGGCGGCGGCAGGTTGAGGTCCAGCATGGTGCCGTAGGTCTCGTTGCTGATCATCATGCTGGGGACCTGAGGCCTCTGTTTGTCCCGCGCCAGGCAGGCGGCGTCCCGGGCCAGCGCCGCCAGGTTGGGCTGCAGGGCGCCGCTGCCCGCCACGAAGCAGCTGACCGGGCGCTCCTCGCGCCGGTTGGGGATCGGCTGCAGGAGGACAAATAAACACGGTTAGAAGTGCTCGCCGCCGCCGCCGCCGCCGTGAGCAGCAGGTGTTCAGAGCTGACCTTGTCCTCCATCTCGTCCTCGCTCTCGTCCATGTCCTCGTTCTGCAGACGCCACTCGTACTCCACGTGGACGTGGACGTTAAACTTCCCCGTCTGAGCCTGAGTCAGCTGCAACACCAACACACCGCCTGTTAGTTACTTTAGGTTCAAAACTTTACATTTTGTGTCGTTTCTTCAGGTCCTGAAGAGGAAAAAAACACTTTAACCTGCATTCTGGCTGCAAAACACCTCTGACTGTATAGAGGTCTATGAGAAAATGACCCCACTTCTGACTGGACATGTGAGCTCAGTAAATCAATCAATCAGACTTCATTTGTAAAGCAAATACAAGAGAAATGTAACACAAAGTGCTTCACATAAAAAGGATTAATAATAATAAAATTAATAATAATAATAATAATAATAATAAAACATAGAAACAAGCAAACACCCTTCATCCCATTATAAACAAAGCACAAACTGAGGATGAAAATAAGATGAAAATAATAAATAATTAAAAAGTAAAGCATAATGGAATATATATATATATATATATATATAGACTAATATATAATAGCAAATAAATAAAAATATAGTAAGGTAACTTTTTTACAAAAGTAAATAATCACAATAAAAAGTAAAAAAGCTAGATAAAAAAATGAAAATAATAAAAAATAAATAATAAAAAATAGAGGATGATAAAATATATATATATAAAAATAGACTAATAAATAATAGCAAATGAATAAATAAATAAATAAAAGAGAAGATGTTGTAACACTAAGATGCATGAGCAGAAAAATATATTAAAAATGGTTCAAATTAAAAAGAGAAGTGTTAAAAAGTAAACATTGTCACAGTGAGCTGATAGTCTCAGTCGTTAGTTTGATGTCTTCTTTAAAACAACATGATGTTTGTTTAGTAAATAACAACAATAAAGAGTTGTTTACCTGTTCCTCACAGCGGGCGTGGCGGAGACGCTTGGCGATGTCCAGCGGCGTCTCTCCCGCCTCGTTGGCTGAGGAGACAAATTCACCCAGAGCTCTCTACTGGTTCCTTCACAATAAAAGCCTGATATCCTGTGTGTGTGTGTGTGTGTGTGTTCCTACTGATGGACACTGAGGCTCGTCCTCTCAGCAGCAGCTTGAGACACTCGCTGTTGTCCGTCAGACAGCAGTAATGCAGCGCGGTGCTGCCTCTGGCCGTCTGCCTGTCCAGGTTAGCACTGACACACACACACACACACACACAGTTAGTAACAGTATTTATGTTTTCTGATATAAACAGATATGTAAAAACCTTTTCTTTTCCACCACATAAAACACAGAAAATGGAGCTTTTTTTATTTTTTATTTTAAAGGTCAGTGACTGACTGACTGTTTATTTATTTTTTATTTTTTCTAAATTTTCATTTCTAGAATTTGTTGACAATTTAATCTATGTATCAATAATAATAATAACGATAAATATACCTGTTCTGAGCGAGGAAGTCGACGATGTGCAGGGAGTTCCTGTCGACCATTCGGACGGCCAGGTGGAGCACCGTCTCTCCAGGCTCCTACACACACACACACACACACACACACACACACACACACACACACACACAGACACACACACACACACACACACACACACACACACACACACACACAGACACACACACACAGACACGCACACACATACACACACACACACACACACACACACAGACACACACACACACACACACACACACACACAGACACGCACACTAGTAAACCAACTAATAGTAATAATAAACCAGCTGATATTAATAATAAACCAGCTAATATTAATATTAAAACCAGCAAGTATTAATAATAAACCAGCTAATATTAGCTGGTTTATTATTAATATTAGCTGGTTTATTATTATTATTAGCTGGTTTATTATTACTATTAGCTGGTTTATTATTACTATTAGCTGGTTTATTATTAACATTAGCTGGTTTATTATTACTATTAGCTGGTTTATTATTACTATTAGCTGGTTTATTATTACTATTAGCTGGTTTATTATTAACATTAGCTGGTTTATTATTACTATTAGCTGGTTTATTATTACTATTAGCTGGTTTATTATTAACATTAGCTGGTTTATTATTAACATTAGCTGGTTTATTATTACTATTAGCTGGTTTATTATTACTATTAGCTGGTTTATTATTACTATTAGCTGGTTTATTATTAACATTAGCTGGTTTATTATTACTATTAGCTGGTTTATTATTACTATTAGCTGGTTTATTATTACTATTAGCTGGTTTATTATTAACATTAGCTGGTTTATTATTACTATTAGCTGGTTTATTATTACTATTAGCTGGTTTATTATTAACATTAGCTGGTTTATTATTAACATTAGCTGGTTTATTATTACTATTAGCTGGTTTATTATTACTATTAGCTGGTTTATTATTACTATTAGCTGGTTTATTATTAACATTAGCTGGTTTATTATTACTATTAGCTGGTTTATTATTACTATTAGCTGGTTTATTATTACTATTAGCTGGTTTATTATTAACATTAGCTGGTTTATTATTACTATTAGCTGGTTTATTATTACTATTAGCTGGTTTATTATTACTATTAGCTGGTTTATTATTAACATTAGCTGGTTTATTATTACTATTAGCTGGTTTATTATTACTATTAGCTGGTTTATTATTACTATTAGCTGGTTTATTATTACTATTAGCTGGTTTATTATTAATATTAGCTGGTTTATTATTACTATTAGCTGGTTTATGAGGTCTGGTGTTGGGCTTGCCTGATGTTTTGCTGTTATTAACTACTTTTAGAACATGTTTGATTTCTTCTACTTTAAGCAGTTCAGCTGTCAGAGATCAGATCATGTTTCTGCCGTCAGCTTCCTCTAAAGTTCAGCTTCAAAGTAAAACAGAAGGTCAAATATACTGAGTCTGAAATACAGAACTAGATGTTCTAGAGTAAAGATGATTCTTAGAACTAGATGTTCGAGAGTAAAGATGACTGTTAGAACTAGATGTTCTAGAGTTAAGATGATTCTTAGAACTAGGTGTTCTAGAGTAAAGATGACTGTTAGAACTAGATGTTCTAGAGTAAAGATGATTCTTAGAACTAGGTGTTCTAGAGTAAAGATGATTGTTAGAACTAGATGTTCTAGAGTAAAGATGATTCTTAGAACTAGATGTTCGAGAGTAAAGATGACTGTTAGAACTAGATGTTCTAGAGTAAAGATGATTCTTAGAACTAGGTGTTCTAGAGTAAAGATGATTGTTAGAACTAGATGTTCTAGAGTAAAGATGATTGTTAGAACTAGATGTTCTAGAGTAAAGATGAATGTTAGAACTAGATGTTCTAGAGTAAAGATGATTCTTAGAGCTAGATGTTCTAGATGTTCTAGAGTTAAAGTGGAGGAGGAGGTGGCGTACGTGCTCGTTGGGCTGGGGGCTGGCCTCCATCAGCTCCGCCCCCTCTGCGTAGACCTGGAGGAGGGCCAGGATGTCTCTGCTCCTCACCGCCTCGTACAGGACCTGGAGCCGGGCGCCGCCGTCCGCACAGAGACGCCGCGCGAAGCGCTTCTCCGTGTACTTAGCCGTGATGTAATCCTTCCTCATCTGCCTGCAGGAGGACACACAGTCAGACAGACCACACCTCCTGCTCCTTCACCTCCTCCTCCTCCTCTAATCCTTCTCTTCATCCTCCTTCATCACTTCCTCCTGCTCCTCCTCCTCCTCCTTCACCTCCATCTACTCCTGCTGCTCCTCCTCCTCCTGCTCCTCTACTCCTACTGCTCCTCCTCCTTCACCTTCACTTCCTCCTGCTGCTCCTCCTCCTCCCCTACTCCTCCTTCACCTCCTCCTCCTCCCCTTCCTTTACTCTTCCTTCTCCTCCTTTCCCCCCTTTTCCACCTCCTCCTCCTTCACCCCTTCTTTTACTTCCACCTCCTCCTCCTCCTTCTCCCCCTCCCCTCCCTTTCCTCTTCCTCCTCCTCCTCCTTCACCTCCTCCTCCTTCACCTTCTCCACCTCCTCCTTTTCCACCTCCTCCCCCTCCACCCCTTCCTTTACTTCCTCCTCCTCCTCCTTCACCTCCTCCCCTTCTTTTCCTCCTCCTTCTCCTCCTTTCCCTCCGTTTCCACCTCCTCCTCCTTCACCCCTTCTTTTACTTCCTCCTCCTGCTCCTCCTCCCCCTCCTCCCCCACCTCCTCCTGCTCCTCCTCCTCCTGTACTCACATGTCGCTGCTCGGGTCTGGCTTGGTGACGTTCTGCGCCACCAGATCTGCCTCCATGATCTCGTTGAAGCTGGCGTTTCCCACGTTCTTGGCCAGCTGAAACACAACACGGAGGTTCGTCTGCTTTCTACGCCTTTAAAAACTTAAATTCATTCTAGAAATATCACGCGGGAAAATAAAAGTTTAATACTGACGGAAAGAGAAAAATAAATATTTGTTTATGTTTACGTATAAATACAATTAAGGCTGAATTCAAAACAAACTGTCAAAATAATATTTGTAGTAAATTCACTGAATAGAAAACAGACTGACGGAGTTTGTGGGCCACGAAAATACATAAAAATAATCACAATCTTCTGAAGAAAACAGAAAACAACCCAATATTTTTATGCAATATTTCAAAGAAAGAAAATCATGATGTTATTACATGAGGTAAAACTATTACAATAAAAAGCTGATATAGCTTTTCTAGCTAAAATAACAATATTTTTGTCGCATTATCAGGATTTTTTTTGTCTTTTTTATCCTGAAATATTTACTTTTTTCAGTTCTGGTTGTCAAATTACTGTGGAAATAAACAGATACAAATGATAAACTGTCATATAAAAACATCTGAAGTATATTAATGAAGTTTACATATAAGTATATTATAATGAAAGATTAATAACTGAACTTTTTATATTTGAAAGGTCACAATATTTGGAGAAAAATAAAGTTGTAATATTTCCAGATAACTTCAGAAAACAACGAGTTAAACATCAGGATCGACTTGTTTCTTTAAACGTTTGGATGAATTCTATGGATCTCAAATATGTTTTACCACAGAGACACAAGTCAGTGAAATATTAAACATAATGAATAAAAAACGAACTGATTTGTGGACTCACCAGCAGCTCGGAGGTTCCCAGCATGTCCAGGTCCAGACTCTGGATCCTGGAGTAGTGGACCCCCATCTCCCTGTGGATCCCCGAGCACTCGATGCAGATCAGAACCCCCAGGTTGGTGGAGAGCCAGGTGGGACCTGGACAGGAAATAAACAACTTTGTTTACTCAAGAATACTCCGATTATTAGAGTCAAGTGGAAAAAACTCAATTAGAATAGATTAAAAAGATGAAAACATTCTAATACAAACATTTCTCAGGGAAAAAAAACGTAATTATTCTCTGATATTTAAGTGGTAAATTAACAAGAAAGAACTTTCTAATAGAAATTATTAATTCCCTGACATTTTAAAGTATAAAAATATATTTGCAAGAAAAAACCTTATGACCAGTGGAACATGAATTAAAAATGTTTAATCAGTTTAATAATGAGAATAAACTTTAATTTTCCGAAGTTTGTTGTATGTATGTTTATCTATAAAAAAAATCTTGGTAATCAGTCAAACTATGATGCAGTGTGCCATGATTGGAATGAATTAACTTGTCATTTTATGAATATATATTTTAAATTGTATTTATGTATGTTTTAAATGTGGACCCCACTCAAAGTAGCTCCACTTTAGGGTCGAGCTAATGGGGATCCTTCTAAATAAATAAATATATGTCTATTGCCTGTTATGCGTCTTTGGGTGTCTAGTATAGTGCTATATAAATTAAATGTATTATTATTATTATTATTATTAATAATGTTATTCTCCGACATTATAAAATCATAAATTTTCAAGAAAAAAACTGACAGCATATGTTGATTATATGGTACAATAAATATTTTTTTATTCCATAAATATACGACGTAACTTTGTAAATTCATATTTATATGAATTTTTATTTATTATTATTACGTTACAGTGTTACAGTCCACCACTGAGTCATGGTATAAGTAGTAGTAGTAGTAGTAGTAGTAGTAGTGTTAGCATTAGTTATGACTGGGCGCAGTAGCAGTATTAGTACAAGTATTATTATTAGTAGTAGTATTAGCATTATTCTCAGTAGTAGTAGTATAAGTATTATTATTTTTATTAGTAGTAGTAGTAGTATAAGTAGTATAAGTATTATTATCAGTAGTAATAGTATCAGCAGCAGTACTGACCCGGAGCTCCAAAGTCGCAGCAACAGTAGTAGTAGTTGTAGTAGTCATAGTATTATTAGTATACGTAGCAGCAGTAGTAGTAGTAGCAGAAATAGTAGTAGTAGTAGTAGTAGTATCAGTAGTACTCACTGGGGGCTCCACAGTTGCAGCAGCAGTAGTAGTAGTAGTAGTATCAGTAGTAATAGTAGTAGTAGTACTCACTGGGGGCTTCACAGTCGCAGCAGTAGTATTAGTAGTAGTAATATCAGTAGTAGTAGTATCAGTAGTAGTAGTACTCACTGGGGGCTCCACAGTCGCAGCAGTAGTATTAGTAGTAGTAGTATCAGTAGTAGTAGTAGTACTAGTACTCACTGGGGGCTCCACAGTCGCAGCAGTAGTATTAGTAGTAGTAGTATCAGTAGTAGTAGTAGTAGTAGTACTCACTGGGGGCTCCACAGTCGCAGCAGTAGTATTAGTAGTAGTAGTATCAGTAGTAGTAGTAGTAGTAGTACTCACTGGGGGCTCCACAGTCGCAGCAGTAGTATTAGTAGTAGTAGTATTAGTAGTAGTAGTAGTAGTAGTAGTAGTATCAGTAGTAGTAGTAGTAGTAGTACTCACTGGGGGCTCCACAGTCGCAGCAGTAGTAGTGGTAGTAGCAGTAGTATTAGTAGTAGTAGTAGTAGTAGTACTCACTGGGGGCTCCACAGTCGCAGCAGTAGTAGTAGTAGCAGTAATAGTATTAGTATTAGTAGTAGTAGTAGTAGTACTCACTGAGGGCTCCACAGTCGCAGCAGTAGTAGCGGTAGTAGCAGTAATAGTAGTAGTAGTAGTAGTAGTAGTAGTAGTAGTAGTAGTAGTATCAGTAGTAGTAGTAGTAGTAGTAGTACTCACTGGGGGCTCCACAGTCGCAGCAGTAGTAGTAGTAGTAGTAGTAGTATCAGTAGTAGTAGTAGTAGTAGTAGTATCAGTAGTAGTAGTAGTAGTAGTAGTACTCACTGGGGGCTCCACAGTCACAGCAGTATTAGTGGTAGTAGCAGTAATAGTAGTAATAGTAGTAGTAGTAGTAGTAGTAGTAGTACTCACTGGGGGCTCCACAGTCGCAGCAGTAGTAGTGGTAGTAGCAGTAATAGTAGTAGTAGTAGTAGTAGTAGTAGTACTCACTGGGGGCTCCACAGTCGCAGCAGTATTAGTGGTAGTAGCAGTAATAGTAGTATTAGTAGTACTAGTAGTAGTAGTAGTAGTACTCACTGGGGGCTCCACAGTCGCAGCAGTAGTAGTGGTAGTAGCAGTAATAGTAGTAGTATTAGTAGTAGTAGTAGTAGTAGTAGTAGTAGTAGTAGTAGTAGTACTCACTGGGGGCTCCACAGTCGCAGCAGTAGTAGTAGTAGTAGTAGTAGTATCAGTAGTAGTAGTAGTAGTAGTAGTATCAGTAGTAGTAGTAGTAGTAGTAGTACTCACTGGGGGCTCCACAGTCGCAGCAGTATTAGTGGTAGTAGCAGTAATAGTAGTAATAGTAGTAGTAGTAGTAGTAGTAGTACTCACTGGGGGCTCCACAGTCGCAGCAGTAGTAGTGGTAGTAGCAGTAATAGTAGTAGTAGTAGTAGTAGTAGTAGTACTCACTGGGGGCTCCACAGTCGCAGCAGTATTAGTGGTAGTAGCAGTAATAGTAGTATTTGTAGTAGTAGTAGTAGTAGTAGTACTCACTGGGGGCTCCACAGTCGCAGCAGTAGTAGTGGTAGTAGCAGTAATAGTAGTAGTATTAGTAGTAGTAGTAGTAGTAGTAGTAGTAGTATCAGTAGTAGTAGTAGTAGTAGTAGTATCAGTAGTAGTAGTAGTAGTAGTAGTACTCACTGGGGGCTCCACAGTCGCAGCAGTAGTAGTAGTAGTAGTAGTAGTATCAGTAGTAGTAGTAGTAGTAGTAGTCATAGTATTATTAGTATACGTAGCAGCAGTAGTAGTAGTATCAGTAGTAGTAGTAGTAGTAGTAGTACTCACTGGGGGCTCCACAGTCGCAGTAGTAGTGGTAGTAGCAGTAATAGTAGTAGTAGTAGTAGTAGTAGTAGTAGTAGTAGTACTCACTGGGGGCTCCACAGTCGCAGCAGGCGTGGTTGCCGCTCATCCTCTTCACCTCCCCTACGATGGCTCTGGTCAGCTCCTGGATGATGTTGTTCTCTCCTTCGTCCTGGTCGCCTTTAAACGCTTGATTCAGAGCTTCTTCTTTACTGTTCTGCAGCACCGACACCCAGCTGCACACACACAACTTCTCAGCTCAAATTTTCACATTTTTTATTAAAAAATGACAACTTTTTATCTCATAGTTATCACTTAGAATTTCATGATTTAAGTTTTTATCTCAGGATTAAAACTTTAAGGTTGTTTTTCTTACACCTGACACTCGGCTTCGTCCTCGGCCTGGAAGTGATACGTCCTGTCGTCTGCAGAGACAGAGTCACACCAGAGGTCAGAAACAGGTGAGAACAGGTGAGAACAGGTGAGAACAGGTGACACAGTTGGAAACAGGCGAGAACAGGTGACAACAGGTGAGAACAGGTGACACAGTTGGAAACAGGTGAAAACAGGTGAAGCAGGTGAAAACAGGTGAAACGTGAGAACAGGTAAGGACAGGTGTAAACAGGTGAAAACAGATGAAACAGGTGAGAACAGGTGAAATAGGTGAAACGTGAAAACAGGTGAGAACAGGTGAGAATGGATGGAAACAGGTGGAAACAGGTTAGAACAGGTGAGAACAGGTGAAAACTGTGAAAACAGGTGAAACAGGTGAGAACAGGTGAAAACTGTGAAAACAGGTGAAACGTGAGAACAGGTGGAAACAGGTGAGAACAGGTGAAATAGGTGAAACGTGAAAACAGGTGACAACAGGTGGAAATATATGAAAACAGGTGAAACGTGAGAACAGGTGGAAACAGGTGACAACAGGTGAAACAGGTGACAAAGGTGACACAGGTGGAAACAGATGAAAACAGGTGAAACAGGTGAGAACAGGTAAGAATGAGTGAGAACAGGTGGAAACAGGTGAAATACTGGAAACAGGTGAAACAGGTGAGTACAGGTTTAGTTACGTGAGAACAGGTGAGAACAGGTGAGAACAGGTAAAACAGGTGAGAACAGGTGAAAACCTGCAAGTGAGAACAGGTGAAACAGGCGGAAACAGGTGAGAACAGGTGAGAACAGGTGAAAACCTGCAAGTGAGAACAGGTGAAACAGGCGGAAACAGGTGAAACAGGTGAGAACAGGTGAGAACAGGTGAAAACCTGCAAGTGAGAACAGGTGAAACAGGCGGAAACAGGTGAAACAGGTGAGAACAGGTGAAACAGGTGAGAACAGGTGAGAACAGGTGAAACAGGTGAAACAGGAGTAGCTTACGTGAGAACAGGTCGAAGCTCTTCTTCTCCTCCGGGTTCCTCTTCACCTGACAGGTGAGCAGGTTGAGTTTAGCTGGAGGTCTGTTGGCCTGAGAGAACACAATCAGAAATATATATTAAGTATTATAAATATTATAGTATTTATATATATAAAATACTGTCAGCACATCAGTACAGAATCATCAAAAATCTCTTTCACTGTTACAGGTAGCCGACCCAAACACTTTATTCTAACCTGAGCTAATCAATCAGAACTCAACCTCCAAGATTAAAAACAAACATTTAGAAGTTAAAAACACAGGGTTCATCTGAGGACCTTTAATATTTCTTTATTTTGGTAAAACGTTATGCAGATGATACCGATTTATTTATCTCCACTAAAACATGTAGTATTCATTCACAAAGTAAACAGCTGACATTTCTTTAAAATAAATAAATAAATAAAGGACATGTGTAATAAGTTACAAGTTTTTTTTGTTGAAAATTCACAACTTTATTCATTGTTTGTTTTTGACCTGAGAACTTTTATTTAACAGAGTTTTGTTTCGTGTAAATTTAAAGCAATGTGCTTCTCTGAAAAAAACAAAAAACAAAATGATACATTCACTGAGAATATATGTATATTTCTTGATTTGAGTATGCTTTTAAATTGAACAACTTTAATCTCTGTACTTTATATTGAAGTTGTTTGTTTTTAAATGAACAACTTTGAGTCTTTTCTTGTAGATTTTAGACTTTAATCCCAGAAATGTATCCCCCCCCCCCCCATAAAAGTAAGACTTTAATCTGTTAATTTGTTGTTAAAAAACTTACTTATTTTTGTTGTGAATTCATGATTTTATTCAGTTTTTATAATTTTTTTATTTATGACTTTAATGTGGCAAATTCTGAGATGTTTCTTGAAAATTTAAGACTTTTATCTCAGAGTTCTTTTGTTGTAAATTCACAACTTTATTCATAGATAGTTTTGTTCTTAACCTGACAGCTTCCGAGTTTCATTTCTTGTAATTTAAAGCAATGTGCTTCTCTGAAAAAACAAAAAACAATTTTTCCCGCTGCTTTCTTAATTTTTTGACATATTCTTCGAAATTCTGAGGTTTTTGTTGTTGTAAATTTCAGATTTTATCCTATTTTTAGAACGTGAATGTACTTAAATCTCAGAATTTCTGAGTTTTTTTATTGTAAATTTAAAACAAATATGTTGGAGTCAATTTGGAGTCTTTTCTTGTAAATTTAAGACTTTCATCTCAGGAGAGTTTCTTTTAAATTAAACAACTTTAATAAAACAGATGAAATTTATTTTAAAATGTGCAAATAAATGAAAAAGGAAAGAGAACTCGTGTAATAAGTTGCAACATTGTGATTTGAAGAGCAGAAGCAGAGATGAAGGAGAGAGAAACGATGAAAAGAGATAATAATCAATAATCATTAACCCCTCGTCTCCCTGCTCCCACCCTTCTCTCTGTCATCCTCCTCCTCATGCTCTTCCTCCTCCTTCTCTTTCTCTTCCTCTTGCTCTGTCCTGATTGGCCGTTTGACTCTTCATGTAAAAACTTCAAAATAAAAGAAAGAAGGAATAAAAAACAAAAAAAATAAATATGAAATAAATAAAAAAAACTATAATATTTCCCAAATTCAAATAAATACTAAAACCCCAGAAGATGTTTTTATTTTATTTTTTAATTGACAGACATGCAGGAGGGAGGGAGGGAGGGCGGAGCTTCTCATGCAGGAGGACCAATCAGAGGAGAGGAGGCGGGGCTTACCGTGCCGTGGCAGATGGTCAGGAAGCCGTTCCTCACGGAGCATTTCCTCTTCTGCCACACCTTCCTCAGCCTGACAACACCACAAAACACATCAACAACTGAAACTTCAACAGAAAAAAGACTCAAATAAACGGGAAAGAGCTCAGATACTGTGAGACGCTTTTAATTGTAATTTGAAAAAACAGTTAAACCGGAAAACTGCTTTTATTTTGAAGGCTGTTCCAACACGTTGTAATGTCTAGTAAATACAAGCATGGAGGAAACTAGTGGCGGCTGGCTGGACTGCACTTCTTCTTCTGAGGTTGTGGTTGAACACTCACACTCGAGCAGTTGTAAACACCCACCTGGGCCAGACGGGCAGAAATGTCTGAATATGTGATTGTGTTTTGGAACAGATCAATAATATAACCAGTGATCGGCTCCAGTGATGTCATAGTGACTCTATATCAATAAATCTCTGTTTTTGCCGCGTTGATTCCTTCCAGAGAGAACAGCGAGGGGAGATATGACAAAATGACCATTTTGTTCATTTTCTGTTTACATCAGAAGACTTTGAAACGGTTTGTAAAAGACTCGTGTCCCACCTGGTCCCTCTAAAGACATCTAGTGTTCAGAGTCTCTAGTCTCACTCTGAGGTTCAGACAGACTGACAGTCTATTTACAGACTACAACTAGATTCTTTTAGCAGTTTTTCCATCATCTCTTAGTAAAAACTGACTAACTGGAGGAGAAGCAGCTTTTGGCTCCAGCTGCTCTAGTGTGTGACTCAGTGGTTTGTGTTGAAAACAACAACAACAACAACAACAACAAAAAGAAGAGAAGACGCCACTAAATGCCCCTCACAAAGCTGAAGAAGGGTTTCTGTTTTATCACATGAAAAGTTGACTATTTTACAGTAAAACTAGATATAAGGAAGAATAAAGGAAAGGAACATTTAGAAATTAATTCATCATATACATTTATGTCCTATTTAATTATAATAATTATATTTATCAGCTCTATCAACTTTCATTTAGTTAATCAGACATTAATCATGGATTATTTATGACTTATTTATGTATAGGCCTACATTTATTGATACATTTTAACTGGGTCTCCTTACTGTTCTCTTTACTAACAAACAGCGCCCCAAAAATCTATATATGTGTTTAAATCTGTGTATCATTCGTTCTTTCCATTTTCAATTGGCAATCAAAAATCAAATAATGAAAAATTGACTGGTTATTTTGTTATTTGTTTTTTATTATAACACAAAAAAGGGAAAAAATGCTTGTTTTTTCATATTTCAATATTAGGCTCAGATCAAAAATATGAAATGGAAAAACAGGCACCAGGACTGAATTTGATTTTAATATTTAATTGGTCGGTTTATGTGACCCGGAAGTTTGACTGTTGGTCAGTGAGCCTCATTCTCTTCTCTGTAGTCAAACCAGCCGTCACTATATAATAATAATAATAATTATAATAATAATAATAATAATAATAATAATAATATATAATAATATATAATGTAGTGGATCTGAGCCTATGACTGAAATATGAAAAAGCAAGAATTTTTTTCGTTTTTTGTTTTATAATAGACAACAAATAACAAAACAACCAGTCAATTTTTCATTGTTTGATTTTAATTGCCAATTGAAAATGGAAAGAACGAACGATACACGGATTGTTTAACATGACATGGAGTTTGAAACTTGTTTCTATTACATTTTGAATTTTTTTCTTTTTATGGCGTTATATTGATAAATTAACACAAAAATATGTGAAATGACCCATTTTCATTCTATATGTTGGTTATACTTCTTAAATCAAGCAGAAGAAGTTTCATCCCCAAAAAATACTTAGAACTACCAGTAGGGTTAAGTTTAGAGGCACCACCTGTATTGGCACCACCTGTATTGGCACCACCTGTATTGGCACCACCTGTATTGGCACCACCTCCAGGCTTATAACAACATGCACATTGTTTACTATCCAACTGGTAATATGTTTTGTTTGTTTTGTTAATAATTGTTTCTTTTTTGTTTAAATTGAGACTTGTGCAACATTTGTTATCATTGTGTCATTTTTATGATATAAATGGAGGTAAAAGGAAATATCAGCTTGAAGAATCGGACTATAAATTCACAATCCAGTTCCAGAAAGCTTGTGTGACGTGTTGAAGCTGATTAGTGTGTCAGCTCCTGTTGCATGCTGGGAGTCGTGGTCCACTCACCCCTCGCTCCTCTTGTAGAGGACCCCGGAGCGCTCGGTGCCGTGCGCCTTGTTGCCCTGCAGCTGGTGGAGGCTGTAGCCGGCGCTCTGCTTGGCCTGAGCGTCCTGCAACACAGGAAACAGGAAACACTGACCGCCATGTTTGTAGTTCCACGTCCCGCTGAGGTTCTCACAGGTTCTAGAGATATGTTTATGAATATAGAAGTGTGGCTCACGTCTTTCTGCTCCGACTGCAGCGACGCCTTCAGCACGTCACGCAGCTGAATCAGCTGTTTCCTCTCCCCGTCCTGAGACTGCTTAATCTGACACCACAGAAGAAGAACAAGACACGCAGCAAACACCAAAGAAGATCTTTTTACTTTCCCACCAGAGAGACGTTTTATTAGTCAACTCAAGTCAAGTCACAGTTTATTTATAGACATTTAAAAACAAGCTCAGTGGACCAAAGAGCTGTACAGTTATTAACATAGAATAAAATCATACACAAATAGTTATAAATAAAAACAATAAAAACAATTAGATACTAAAAAACAGTAAAACAATAAAATAGTCATAAAAACTCAATCCAAAAACAGATAGAAAAGAAAAATAAAAGGGTAAAAAAAAGTAAAAGAAAGTCAAGGAGAATATAAAATTAAATGATTTAGTCCTTTTTTTAAATTATTGATTTATTTATTATAATTTAGGGAGGGATTCAAGTTGTTTTAAAGTTATTATTATAAAGTTATTACTTACCCACCAAAAACAGGATTTACATTATTTATATATATGAATATTTAAATATTTATTATTTTTATAAATTGGACACATTTATTTGTAGAATTCATGTGTGACCGGGGTTAGGAAGAGAAGGATTCAATTAATAATTAAGTTATTAATATAAAGTTATTACTTATCCACCAAAAGGAAGTTTTAAATTAATTATTATTAATATATTTTTTTAATTATTACTGATATATTTATTATATTGAGGGAGGGATTAAAGTTATTATTATACAGTTATTACTTATTCACCAAATGGAGCTTTTAAAAAATGTTTTTAAATTATTTATTTGTATATAAATATTTATTATTTTTTTAATATATTGGATACATTTATTTGTAGAATTTATGTGTGACCAGGGTTAGGAAGAGAAGGATTAATTAATAATAAAGTTATCAATATAAAGTTATTACTTATCCACTAAAAAGAACCATATTTTTTTAATTATTTGAAGTATTCATTTATATATAAATATTTATTATTTTTATATATTGGACACATTTATTGGTAGAATTTATATGTGTGACCAGGGAGAGGGAGGGAAGGATAAATAATAAAGTTCATATTAATTAATATTATTATTAGATTAAAGAGTCCTTAACTTTTATTTGATTTCTTTATTAATACATTTATCAACTAATACAACTAACTGCTTATAGATATAATAACTGATTAATAATTCAGATGTTTTCAGTGGTTAAATGTAATGAAGTACATTTACTCAAATACAAATTGAAGGTCGGCTACTTTTATTCCACCATCTATGAGATAAATTATTTAGCCAATAAAACTGACAAAAATATTTACAACATAATACAGAATAAAAAACACGAAGCTTAACAAGTATTTTCTTCTTCTATCTATCAATAGTGTCTTAATTATCTTGTTCTGAGTATAATTTACCTACTGACCATAGCTTTATGTGCTTATTATTATTATTATTATTATTATTATTATTATGTGCTTATTTAATTATCTTATTGTTTAAGGACTTGTTTTTAGGATTGACATTGTGAGCTTTTTCATGCTTTTCAAGCTCTTCAACTGTTGAATATGGCGAGTTTTTACCTCAAATATTGGCTCCAGTTGAGAGTTTTAGTTGCATGGAGTTTAAATGTTATTTCAAAATAATTTTCTATCACCAAAACGTGCTCGTTTCAAGTTTCAGGTTTATTTTAATGTTACTACAGTCGGCATGTTATTGGTTTTTCCAGTGTCTAGATATTTTTATCTTACTTAAAGAATTCTTACAAAGAAACATTTACCTACTGCACTGGCAGATAATTTGACTTGTTTCTAGCATGTGTTTGCTTCATTCTAGTGATTTATTTTGTATTTTTGTCAGTTAGTTTTTGTAGTGTGGTTTATTTACTTTCTTTATCTCTGTTTACATCTGACCACATCAGGCCTGACGTTATATTAGACCTTCTGTGGTTTTTTCCCCTGTATTGAATTTGTCATATACCTCTTATAACTATACTGTTTATATCTCTGCATATATTTAAATATATTTATTCATTGATGTTCATACATGCAAAAACTTATTTAACCTGTTTAATGCTAAAATATATTTTCTCCAATTTGCAAAATCTGTAAAATGCAATCAGGAAAACAAACAACACAATAATATATATTAATAATAAATGCCAAATTGCAGAAATGTATGTATATAATGTATGTATATGTCTTATTTTTTTAATATATCTATGAGTCTGTATCTGGAGCTGCTGTGACGACTACATTTTCCCACTGGATAAATAAAGTCTGATCTGATCAGAAGGACCTGATTCTTCTTCTACAGTTTGTGTAAACATGGATCAGAGAGCAGAGAGTGTGTGTTCTGGTCCTCACCGCCGTCAGGTCGCTGGCCAGTTTCTCTACAGACGGTCTGAGGCTCTCCACAGCTTTCAACCCGTCCTGGAAGAAACTAAACAACAACAACAACAAACACACCCAACATCAACAACACATCTTTCTTCTGATTAGATTTAGAATAGGAGCTCAGATACAGAGTGGAGAACCACAAGGCTCCGCCTCAGGACCTTTAATATTTCTATAAATTGTTATATTAAATTACATTTCTAATAAGATAAACCATCTGGCAGTGTCCAACACTATATTTGTGTGATATATTATGCAGACGACACTGATTTATTTGTCTCCAAATGTAATTTTTTTCTCATTAACCCTCAGGCATCAGTTTAATTTACGACTCTCTGAAGTCATTGGGGACAGAAATGTCCACTCCCCAAAAAACTGCTACAAAAACTTTATAGATAATATTTATTTTTATTTTTTCTGCGTAACACCCTAAACAGCTTCGGTCCTGCACACTGTGACCAAACACTCAATCATTTTGAGGATTTTAACTCTTTAAATGCCAGTTTGATTACCTGATGTCACTATTATTATGTTCTTATTTCCCATATAACCATTGACAACATGTCAATGTTGTTGAGTTTTTATTTACAACTTTAATCTCTTGACTTCAACTTTAAGTTGTTGCTTTTAAATTTACAACTTAATTTTGGGAAATTCTGAGAATTTGATTTTGAGTTTTATTTATTTGTGATTTACGACTTTAATCTCAGAATTACCAAGTTTTTTCTAGTAGATTTAAAGTGATGTGCTTCCTTGAATTTTTTTTTTTTTGATGAATCGTAGTTTTATTACTTGGTCTCTAAATGTTCTCTACAACCTTAAAGTTTTCATGTTGAATTGATTTATTTATTCCAGATTTGAAAGAGACTTCATGATTTCAGGGGCATTTTAACCGAATATTGTTCTTCCTGACAGACTGAAAGACACAACGGGTCAGAGCTCCCTGGAGAACAGAGTGATAAAACATCAGAGGCTGGTGAAGTGTGAGTTTGGACTTTACGTCTCTACGTACTTGCACTGAGCGTGAAAATACTTGATGAGGTTCTGCAGGAAGTCGGCGCCTTTCTTCACTTTGATCTCGTTGACTTTGAGGAGATACTGCAGAGACACAAACAGGACTTAAAGTTTACCACGACATATTTGTACTATTAACGGTAAAACAAACAAAATAATTTAGGGAGTAAAGGGGTCATATTTAAAGAAAGAATTCATGAAATAATTTTGTTTTTACACTGTTTCCCTAGAAACTTGTCAGGTACAAGAAACATATTCTGCTGTATTGGCCTCGTACAGAGAAACGGTGTAAAACATGATATCAGTAGGCTTATGAACCTCTTCAATATCATTTATGAAATAAAGTCTTACATTTAAAAGAAATAAACTTGAATTTCCACATTTAATAATAATAATAATAATAATAATAATAATAATAATGAAGTCATAACATTTGCCAGAAAAAAAGCTTTCTTTGAATTAAGTAGTAAATTAACAAACAAAACAAACAAAACAAAACAAAAACAGTGCAGAAAATTACGGGAAAAAACAAGATTTTCTCTGAGAGTTAAGTGGGGGGAAAAAATTAAAACCATAAATTTCTGAGTAAAATCTTGGTATTCTCCAGATTTAAGTGTTAAACTAACAAGAAAAAACTCTCCAATTTTTAGAAAAAAACTTGCAATTATTAAATCATATAAATAAGTGGGAATAAAACAACAACAACAAGCTGACATCTAATAAACAGAACCAGTTGGATATCTCTGAGATTTAATTTAATCCCCTCTCCTCTCACCTCTCCTCCTCTCCTCTCCTCTCCTCTCTCCTCCTCTCCTCTCCTCCTCTCCTCTCTCCTCCTCTCCTCTCCTCCTCTCCTCCTCTCCTCTCTCCTCCTCTCCTCTCCATCTCCTCCTCTCCTCTCCTCTCCTCTTCTCTCCTCTCCTCTCCTCTCCTCTCCTCTCCTCTCCTCTCCCCCTCTCCTCCTCTCCTCTCCTCTCCTCTCCTCCTCTCCTCTCCTCTCCTCTCCTCTCCTCTCCCCCTCTCCTCCTCTCCTCTCCTCTCCTCTCCTCCTCTCCTCTCCTCTCCTCTCCTCTCCTCTCCTCTCCTCTCCTCTCCTCTCCTCTCCTCTCCTCTCCTCCTCTCCTCTCCTCCTCTCCTCTCCTCCTCTCCTCTCCTCCTCTCCTCTCCTATCACCTCACACATCTGCAGCTGGAACAGCCTCCTCTCCTTCTCCATCTCCTCGGCGATCTCTCCTCCGCTGAACTCGGTGCGGATCATCCCGTGCTGCTTGGCGTGTTCTCGCTTCTCCTTCTCGATCTTCGCCCTGAGGGAGAGGTCAACAAACAAACTGTAAACAAACAGACAAACAAAAAAAACAAACAAACAGAAACAAACTGAAACAAACAGACAAACTGAAACAAATGGAAACAAACACAAACAAATAAACAAACAGCAACAAACAAACTGAAACAAACACAAACAAACAGACAAACTGAAACAAACACAAACAAACTGAAACAAACAAAAACAAACAAACACAAATAAACACAAACAAACTGAAAAACCCCCAAGAGAGAAACAAACAAACAAACAAACAAACAAACAAACAAACAAACAAAAAACAAATTGAAATAAACAAAAACCAAACAAAACCAAACAAACTGAAACAAACAAACAGAAACAAACAAAAAACAAACAGCAACAAACAAACTGAAACAAACACAAACAAACAGACAAACTGAAACAAACACAAACAAACAAACTGAAACAAACACAAACAAACAAACACAAATAAACACAAACAAACTGAAAAACCCCCAAGAGAGAAACAAACAAACAAACAAAAAACAAATTGAAATAAACAAAAACCAAACAAAACCAAACAAACTGAAACAAACAAACAGAAACAAACAAAAAACAAACAGAAACAAACAAACTGAAACAAACAGAAACAAACAAACAAACGCCTCATTTGCATATCTAAACATAACTTTACAGAAAACTATTGTGTTAAAGTAAACAACAATAAACTGTTGTTTTCATGTTCAGATCTGTAACCATGAAGATTAATATCAGAGTTTTCTTACAGTTTGGTCTCGTAATCCTTCCACGACTTGTCAAACGGCTTCTTCAGATCCTGCAGGAGGAAGTGATGTCACATTACCGCACCGACCAATCAGATCACAGCATTCAGGCAGAACAACAAACCGACTTCAAGCCGAGACAAAGATGAAACACGTTGTCATGGTAACTCTGCTGACACGGCTTTTACTTTAATGGTTTTTAATAAATGAGAAGAGACAATTATGATAAAAAATATTGACTTTTACACGAGGAGCCAGAATTTATATTCAGCTCTTAATCCTAACATTAAATTAAATTATAATAATTATAATATTATACCATATAAATGGGCTTTAAAAGTATGTTTTCTTTTTAAAAGATCGCCAAAAATCAGGACAGGAGAGGCTGTTTACACAGAGCTGAGAGGAGAGGACAGGAGAGGCTGTTTACACAGAGCTGAGGGGAGAGGACAGGAGAGGCTGTTTACACAGAGCTGAGAGGAGAGGACAGGAGAGGCTGTTTACACAGAGCAGAGAGGAGAGGACAGGAGAGGCTGTTTACACAGAGCAGAGAGGAGAGGACAGGAGAGGCTGTTTACACAGAGCAGAGAGGAGAGGACAGGAGAGGCTGTTTACACAGAGCAGAGAGGAGAGGACAGGAGAGGCTGTTTACACAGAGCAGAGAGGAGAGGACAGGAGAGGCTGTTTACACAGAGCTGAGAGGAGAGGACAGGAGAGGCTGTTTACACAGAGCTGAGAGGAGAGGACAGGAGAGGCTGTTTACACAGAGCTGAGAGGAGAGGACAGGAGAGGCTGGAAACATGACAATACTACAATATTTACAGTACGTGGAGAAAACTTTTTGTGCTTTTTGTTGTAATTTTATGGAATTTTTTTGTAATTTTATGTCTTTTTTGGTAATTTTGTGTCTCTTTTTTTTTTTTTTTTTAAGATTATTTTATTGGCATTTTGCTGCTTTATTAGATAGTGACAGATAGAAAGGGGGAGACAGAGGGGAGGACATGCGGCAAAGGGGCCTCAGGCCGGATTCGAACCCGGCGAATCCGCCGCAGCAAGGACTCAGCCTTAATGGTTTTGTGTTATTCTGCACAGAGACATGTTGAGTTCCTCTGATTGAGCTGACTGTAGAGCTGCAGGACCTCTAGATGACATAGATCATATAGATGATATGTATCTGATATGTTTGAGGAAGAGCAGCGAGTGGTTCAGCGTGATGACGAACCCCTTTGACTCCCTTCAGGTCTCCCTTCAGCAGGCTGTCCAGAGGAAACGTGATGATGTTGTTCATGTTCTGCAGCTGTGGACAGGAAGTCAGAGAGTCAGAGTGACATCACACAGAGACAGAAAGGACACGCCAGGCCCCGCCCCCAGGCCCCGCCCCCTGGCTCAGTCCAGGCCCCGCCCCCAGGTGCTGCCCCGCCCCAGGCCCAGTCCAGGCCCCGCCCCCAGGCCCTGCCCCGCCCCCAGGCTCAGTCCAGGCTCCGCCCCAGGCTCAGTCAAGGCCCCGCCCCCAGGTGCTGCCCCGCCCCAGGCCCAGTCCAGGCCCCGCCCCCAGGCCCTGCCCCGCCCCCAGGCTCAGTCCAGGCTCCGCCCAGAGGCTCAGTCCAGGCCCCGCCCCCAGCCTCAGTCCAGGCCCAATCCCCCCCCCAGTCCAGGTCCCGCCCCCAGGCCCAGTCCAGGCCCCTCCCCCAGCCCCCCCCAGTCCAGGTCCCGCCCCCAGGCCCCGTCCAGGCCCCCCCCAGTCCAGGCCCCGCCCCCAGCCCCCCCCCAGTCCTGGCCCCGCCCCCTCACCAGGTTCTTGAAGAGCGCCGTCAGCTCTTTGGTGAAGACGGAGAACTTGAGGAAGGCGGAGCCGACCTCGGCGTCCTCCCTGCAGACGCAGTGATCTCCGAACTTCTCCACCGACTGGACGTACTGCTCCTCGTTCTCCACGTGAGCTGGAACACAGACGGACCGCCACACCACATTTACATTTAGTCATTTAGTCATTTAGTCATTTAGTCATTCAGGAGACGCTTTTATCCAAAGCAACTCACAGAAAAAGGGAAACAATCCAGGAATAATCATGGTTCATATTTATTTCATTTTCTGGCTTCCAACGATGATAAAAACAAGATAAATACATCAAACAACTGAGACAATATTCTGTTGTTAGTTGTGTCAGGGCACTACAACATCTTTGATCTCATGTGTTTTTATCTATTATAGTCATATTATTTATTTTAATGTATGCATACTGTATACATGTATATATATATATGTATATATAATGTGCAGAAGTCTGAGGCAGCTGTGAAGAATTGATTTGATGCTGGTTTAGATTTTTCTTCTGATACTTTCCATTTTGTTAATTGATAAAAAATAAATAAATACAAATAAATAAATTATTAACAGCATTCTTATTTTACAGCATTTTTCACACCTGCCTAAAACTTTATCACAGTACGAATGAACTTTTGTAACTTAATACAATTCAATTGAAATCAAATAAATACATTAAAAAAATAAAAACATAAATAAATACATAAATACAGAAACAGTTGTTTCTGTATTTCACACACACACACACACACACATATTAAATAAATGTCATATAAATGATAATCATATAAAATCAATTCAAACCCAATGTAAATTGTTCTTTGAAGAATTTTATTGTATAATAATAATAATGATAATATAAAACAATATCATAATAATAATAATAATAATAATAATAACAACAATTAACTTTAGTAACCTAATAAGATTAAATTGAAAATTAATATTACATAAAAAATTAATAAAAATAAAAATAAACAGTATATATATTTCTATATATGAATGAATAATATACTGTTTATTTATGAATCATATTAAGGTAAAACAGATCAATAACTGATAATAATCGTTTCTTTCTGTTCCTCGACCGTCTGAAACAGATTTTATTTAAATCAGAGAACGTGAGAATATTTCTGTCTGGTTGTGAGTCGGGAGGCGGCGGCTCCCGCTCGGCATGCTGGGACACGACACGGGAATGTCAGGAATGTGTGGAGGTGAGACTCCACCTGTCTACACACACACACACACACACACACACACACACACACACACACACACACTCCCAGAGCTCAGCTCGGCTCACTGTCACGTTGTTAATCTTCTCTTGTGATTGTGAAACTGTTTGTGAGAGATTTTGCCGTTAATGATCTGCAGACTGACTTTATGGAAGGAGTCAGTGTTTATGAATGAACCTCCTCCTCCTGTCTCTATAAAAACTACAACTGTTACAGTGCAATGTCACTTTCCACTAACTGGATCAACAATTAGAGCACAAAGACCATGAAAATGCATTTGGAAATCAAATGCATTCAATAAAAGCACGCTCTGTTTTGTACAACCAGAAATCCAAACTCAACATGATGAAAAACTAATTAAAATGAATAATTAAGTTGGAAGTCAATAACAGCAAAACATCAACAAGCCCAACACCAGAACTAATAACTAATAAACCAGCTAATGTTACTGACAAGGTTTGCTAAAAAGGAAAGACTTTAGTCCTTTTTTAAAAGTGTCTATGGACTGTGGTGCCTTCAGGGTACTGGGTAACTTAAAAATGTGTTTATGGGAAATATCATCTTTTTAATAAATGCTTATTAATTGTGTCAGCAGTGCAAAACAACAACTGATCATTCCTGTTTAATCAGCGCTGTCGTTTTGAGTGTTGGGACTACACTTCCCATCATGCAGCTGGTGGTGCAGCAGGAAGTGGAGGTCTGACACTAAGGGGAAATGCAGACACTGATAACAGTTGATGTGTGAGCAGCAGACAGGAAGTGTTGTGGTGAGAGAGCTTTGGTATTTATGGACACACTGTGAAACTGTCACTCACCCAAACCAGACGTGTTGATGGCCTTCACCGACTTCTTGATCTTATACAGAACTGATCGGTCCACGTCCAGAGCCTGAGGGGGGACAGAGAGAGTCAGGACCAGAGACCAGAGGACACAGCTGGAAACACAACTGGAAACACAGCTGGAAACACAGCTGGAAACACAGCTGGAAACAACTGGAAACACAACTGGAAACACAGCTGGAAACACTGGAAACAACTGGAAACACAACTGGAAACACAGCTGGAAACACAGCTGGAAACAGCTGGAAACACAACTGGAAACACAGCTGGAAACACAACTGGAAACACAGCTGGAAACAACTGGAAACACAACTGGAAACAACTGGAAACACAGCTGGAAACAGCTGGAAACACAACTGGAAACACAGCTGGAAACACAGCTGGAAACAGCTGGAAACACAACTGGAAACACAACTGGAAGCACAACAGGAAACACAACTGGAAACAACTGGAAACGCAGCTGGAAACAACTGGAAACACAGCTGGAAACATAACTGGAAACACAACTTGAAACACAGCTGGAAACAGCTGGAAACACAACTGGAAACACAGCTGGAAACACAGCTGGAAACAGCTGGAAACACAACTGGAAACACAACTGGAAGCACAACAGGAAACACAACTGGAAACAACTGGAAACGCAGCTGGAAACAACTGGAAACACAGCTGGAAACAACTGGAAACACAGCTGGAAACACAGCTGGAAACAGCTGGAAACACAACTGGAAACACAGCTGGAAACACAGCTGGAAACATAACTGGAAACACAACTGGAAACACAGCTGGAAACAGCTGGAAACGCAGCTGGAAACACAACTGGAAACACAACTGAAAACACAGCTGGAAACAACTGGAAACACTAAAAAACACTGTGACTGTGGCTCAGTTAGTAGATCGGTCGCCCATTGATCGGTGGTTCTAACCCCGACCATGGCAGCTACATGTTGAAGTGTCCTTGAGCAAGACACTGGACCCCAAATGTCTCCTGATGCTGCGTTCATCGGTGTGTGAATGAATTCCTGCTGGTGGCAGGGTAGCCTCTGCCACCAGTATGAATGTGTGTGTGAATGTGTGAATGAGTCAGTCTGTAGTGTAAAGCGCTTTGGATAAAAGAGATATAGAAGTGCACTCCATTTACCATTTACAGCTGGAAACACGGGAAAAACACAACTGAAAACATCTAGAAACACTAAAAAACTGCTGGACACAACTGAAAATAGATGGAAACACAACTGGAAACATATACATTTTCATGTTACATTCAGAAAAGCTGGATGTTTGCTGGAGATGTGAGTCTGGATGCTCAGTTTTGAAAAATGGGTGTTTACAGGGTTTTTCCCTCTGTGATGCATTCAAAGACACTCAGTGAACTTCAGTAAATATGTACAAAGTTATGTTTGAATAAATGAAAGCCAACAATATTTACAATAAAATGAGTTAAAATATATATAAAATGCTATTCACAATTCATTTTTATCAATTAACAAAATGCAAAGTGAGAGAACAGAAGAACAATCTAAATCAAATCAATATCTGGTATATATACACACACTACTGTTTTCTTTGTTTCTTTAACAACTTCTCTCTTGAACTTTAAATGACAAAAACAACAGCTTCAGCTTCTGTTGCTGCTTTTTCACATTGAAGTTAGAATATAATAAAACAAACAGAACTTCATCCAACAGAAACTACATTTAAAAACCAGCCGACTTCTTTGGTTTCATGAGGTTTTGTCCAATCAGCTGGCTGCATGTAAAGCAGCCGTGATCAGCTGATAAGCCGAGGCCCCGCCCACCTCGCCCACTGAGTCACAGCTCAGACAGGCAGCCGCTCCACAGACTCAGAGCAACGTTCAAGCACCGCAGGAACATTCAGTTATGAGTTATTAAATAGTTATAAATGTCTGTCTCAAAGCTGCAGCTGGTTTCTTTCACCTGTTTGACTTTTTTTATCTGAATAAAAGAAGAAAAACATCACAACCAGATGCACCAACTTTGGAAGATTGGTTGAAAATAGTTCACGAAATCTACATCATGAAAGAGAAACTAACTTTCATCAGGGAGATTTGAAGGATTGTGGTGAAAATGGATCCAAAACATTAAACCAAGGAGAACAAATCTGCTTCAGTTAGCAAGCAACCTGCTGAAGAGACTGTTGTTGTTGTTGTTGTTGTTGTTGTTGTTGTTGTTGTTGTTGTTTAAGAAGATCTACTCCTGTCAGAGTCAGTGTGACATCTTTTGTTCAGCTGTTCATAGTTTGATTAACATTAAAGTAAAATAAAAATAAAAAGGGAAAACTGATAAAGAAAAGCCTAGTGCGTCTGGTGGATTGGTGTTTGTATTAAATATATTTACTGTATATTATTGCCTGATGAAAATTATTTGTACCAAATTGTATTTTCAACTCCTGGACTTTGTATGACTTTCATAATAATAATTAAAAAAACAGGAACATTTACATTAATAACATTTTATCACAAAGTCAGGCCCTCGGCAGCATATATGACGCATCATATGGACACATCCTGCTGCAGCTAGCGGTGATTAATAACAACGTACCAGAGCAACTAGGTTATTAGTTTGTTTTTTACAAAATCCACATACTATAGTATGACCTTTTTAAAATGTTTGGATATTCCATACAGAGTATAATTGGTCCATTTTTAGCATTTATTAGTCATTTTTGACAAAAGTCAACATGCTATAGTGTGACATTTTTCCGAGGGGGTTATTATTATTTCTGGACATCCCATAATATGGTGTTGTTGTTTTTGCGAATGATGTATGAACTATACCACCAACAGAGTTTAACTGGGCCGTTTCTAGCATCCTCACGCATTTTAAAATTGGACCTTTTCTGACAAAAAACAACGTTATAATATGACTTCATCCATGACATCCATATGACATCCCATAATACAGTGTTTTTATGACATTGTTTGACACATAATACTATAACATGTATCAACAGAGTATTATTAGTCCATTTTTAGCATTTTTTGTCATTTTTTTTAGGGGGTCATTCTGGACATCCCATAATATGTTTTCACATCATTTCTGACCTTATTATGATCTAATATGTATCAACAGACTATTATTGAGCCATTTGAAGCAGTTTTAGTTGTTGACTATACATTTATGTCATACAATTAACTAACTAGATACAAAAGACTATAATTGGTCCATTTTAAGCAGTTTAGTGATTTTAAAATTTGACCTATTTGACAAAAATGGACATGCTGTAGTGTGACTTTGTTTCTTCTATTTTTGGACGTCTCATAATCTGGTGTCTTTCTGTCTTTTCTCTGTCAGAGTGAGTGAGGAGTTACCTTGGTACTTAGTTACTTTGGTAAGAAATCTTGTGTGTTTTTCAAGGCGTTTGTTTGCGTTCAGCTGGACGAATACTAAATAATCCAGACCGACTGATTATTGCTGATTATTGCTGATTATTGCTGATTATTGCAGCATGTTTTTCACAAACAGATATATAAATACATATGTATTTTATGTTTGTGCTACGACTGAAGACAAACTGACTTCCTGTTGCCCTCAGCTGCTAAATTAAAAGCTCTCTTGTAATGTGTGTGTGGTTATGCCATTTATATTTACGTAATATATGATATAAACACAGCAGCAGCGCGGTTTGAAACGTCGCTCACCAAAATAACTGCAACTCATATTCTGTCTGTGAGTTGGTCCGGCTGAAAAAAGCATATTTATTATTTTCTCAACACTAAACAGAGTCTGACTGACGATAAGAATAATAAGCCTTGTTTATATTAAACTGTATTTATGACTTTATTTATCATTAACACACAGAGAGGATTGACAGATAAACATGTCAATAATAAAGCAACAACAACACAGATATAATGAGGTAATACTCAAACATTTGGTGCAAAACTGTTTCTATGCAAACGAGCCTCACTGCAAAAACTGTAAAATATACTGTACTTATATATAAATACACACTAAAGTACTAAAGTTTGGGGTCACTTAGAAATGTCCTTATTTTAGAAAGAAAAGCAGAAAGAAATGAAAATAACAGACATACAGTCAAGGCATCGTTCATTTATGTTAAATGACTTTTAAAGATGGAAACATATAATATATATTATATATTACATGTTTCCATGTGTTCCAGTGGCACATTGTGTTAATCCACGTCTCTGGAGGGAGATCTGTACACGTTAAAATGATTATTTATGCCTTTTGTTTTCATACAAAACAACACAGACATTTTCTGGGTGACCTCAAACTTTTGACTAATTTTAGTAATTTTACTAACGGTGCGTTCAAGGTCCACACCAATGTCATATTTTTCGGCGTTGTTCTGAGACTCTCAGTGTGAATGAAACACACCATGAGGTGTTACGGTAAGAATGTGTTAGACCCGCCTTCAAAATAAAAGCAAACACATGTAGCTTTCAAAATAAGAGCACATGGATGTGTTACCAGAGTCCACCACAGAATTTACAAGAAGACTGTCAAAATAAGAGCCTTAAATAAAACATATAAGAACCCTTATTCTCCTTTACAATAATTCATTAAAATATGAAATGATTCAGATGAAATAGTGGCGTTAGAATGTGTGAGAGGCACCAAATTTAGGCTTTTAGGGCAAAAAATGTTCTCCAGGGGCATACTGCCCCGGACCCCCGGACTTTGTTTGTCCCCCATCATCGTCTCAGAAAATCCTGACAGACAGTAAATCAGCCAGCAGGATGCTGAGGGTGATGATAGTTGTTTGTTTGTTAAAACCGTATTTCAACATTTGTCAGATTGAGCCTTTTTGTAAGACTCTACAGTACTAGTATTTATAATAAATGGCTTATAATAACACATAATAGTCATCATTTAGAAATTCCTGTCAACTTTGGCTTCTCTACCACCAGGCTAAGCAAGTTTTCTGCTTATATATATATATATATATATATATATATATATATATATATATATATAACAAACAAACTCCTTTCATCACCCTATATATATATATATATATATATATATATAAGCAGAAAACTTGCTTAGCCTGGTATATATATACAGTCATGGGACTAAAGGTACATTTGTTGGACAAATATAATGATAACAACAAAATAGCTGATAAGAGTTTAATTATAGAGCTGATATCTAGACATTTATTTATATTTACTGATTATAACCAAAATCATTATCAATAAAACCATGGAAAATGTCTACATATCACCTCTTAAATTAAAGGGTGGCCCAATATTTTTTTCCATGACTATATATATATATATATATATATATATATATATATAGTATATATATAGCACCATATATATATATATATATGGTGAGCCTCCACGTTGCCTCCTGTTACCATCAGGAACCCATTCATTCTGATGAACGCAGACAGTTAGAGTGAAATCATTAGTGTAATATAATAAATATATTGATATATTTTTTAATGTGATATGGAATCAGACCATATCACAAATGTCGATATAGTTAAAAAAAGTCTCTTTCTTTCTATATAAATGCCCTCACTAGGGTTTGTCATGTTTAGTTCTTTTGTAATGTTCCTTATTCTTTGCTCATATAAATATTTTTTTTTTTCAGAAAGAGATTTTTTATTTCATAGACTGAAACCTGCAGAACTTCCTCAGTGACCCTTGAGACCATAGAAAGCATCGGACCAGAGTCTGTTTCTCACTGATGTGAAGTCTGAATCTCTCAAAATGTGACATTTTATGGACCAAATGATTCATAATTAATAGAAACAAACAGAGCTGGATGATCTTCTGTCCTGATTCAGATTATTATACATGTTACTAACAATAAATGTCAGCAGGTTTACGATGATTAAAAAGTCTAAATCTGCATCAGGAGTCAAATATTATAACGTCATTAATACGTCATTTAATTATAATATTACAGGACGGAGGAAGATATTTCTGATGACACATTTAGAATTACTGAAGAGAAACAAAACAGAACAAATAACTCAGCTGGGGATAAATAAATTAATGGGAACCTAATAAATAAAATACAAAAAAAATCTATGAATGATGAAATAAACGTAAAACTAAAAATAGATAAATTACTCATGAATTAATAAATCATGTTATAAATATGGGGAAATGACCAAGGGGAAAATAATGAAAAAATAAATACATAAATATGAATATATACATGGAAAAATACATTTAAAAATTAATAACATAGAAAATTAAAGAATTAAAGAGGTCAGAAAATAGAAATAAAGAAGCAAATTAAAACAGAAATATCAACTTATGTCACATTTGTCAACTAATTAATGGCAATATTTATTTTTTTTAATATTATTTTTGGTACTTTATTTAATCAGGGAGAAATCTTAATGTTTTACTTTATTGTCTGACTAAAATGTTTTTTGTTTCTCAACGTAAAGAGTCGTGCAGACATAAAAACTGATGGAAATATATATATATATAGTATATATATATATATATATATATATATATATATACACTACCGGTCAAAAGTTTTAGAACACCCCAATTTTTCCAGTTTTTAATTGAAATTCAAGCAGTTCAAGTCAAATGAACAGCTTGAAAGGGTCCAAAGGTAAGTGGTGAACTGCCAGAGGTAAATAAAAAAAGGTAAGCTTAACCAAAACTGGAAAATAATGTACATTTCAGAATTATACAAGTAGGCCTTTTTCAGGGAACAAGAAATGGGTTAACAACTTAACTCTATGGAGTCTTGGGCTATTTTGTCCATTTTTGATTTCTTTTCATGTCTTTGTAAGTCATTTTGTGTCTTTTTTTAGTCATTTTGTGTCTTTTTTTGGTCATTTTGTGTCTTTTTTTTGGCATTTTGTGTCATTTTGTGTCTTTTTTTGGTCATTTTGTGTCTTTTTTTAGTCCTTTAGTCCAACATAAAATGTGATTTTGAATCTTTTTTTTACTTTCAAAACACTATCATGCTCAATAAAGAATTTTAAATGACATTAAACTGCATCATTTTCAATTAAATTCTGGAAAAGTTGGTGTGTTCTAAAACTTTTGACCAGTAGTGTATATATATATATATATATATATATATATATAGTATACATATTTTATTATTGTCCCATGCAACAATCTATTTCAACTAATGTGCATTATCTGTGCCATACAAAACCTAACAATAATATTCCCAACATGTTGAACAGCAGCCATGTAAATATTGTTTGTGTATATTTAGTTTGTTTATTTTCTATCTTTGTTTGTGGAGCTGCTGTGACGACGCTGAGGGATAAATAAAGTCTGATCTTCTCTTAATTAAACCTCAGGTGATCTCATCTGTTTATCGTCGTTATGATGAAGAAACTTGAAGTGGTCTCGCTGCGTTCGAGTGCAGACGGACGAGTCGGGACACGAGTGAAGCCTTGAGCGACAGAAGAAGAAAGAGCGAGTGGAGAGAAAGAACAGAGTGATGTTCTCCCCGAGGCCGAGAGAGACGAGCCGAGACACGACCAGACGGGAACACGCCGCGCTGCTCAGACGCCTCATTCTTCAGACTCATGCTCTACTCTTTATCTTTCACGTGTGTTTTTACACAATTCTGGATTATTCACAACCAAAAGTGTTGCTTTAACTCTCTGAATCCTGAACATTTTACAAAGGTCGCCAAAGATGCGCCGTTTATCTTAGAGAGAAACTGTAATAACAGGCTTTATCTTGAGACTTTCAACTGTCCGACGGTCCTCGAACGTATCATCAGTTATTAAAAGTGATCAAAACTTTATTCTCCATGTGTCATTTAAAATAAACCAGATCCTGTTAAAAACATTAAATTATGGTCAACCGTCACGTGACAAATATTCACTGAGAATCTGTTTACACAGAGCAGAGAGGAGAGGACAGGAGAGGCTGTTTACACAGAGCAGAGAGGAGAGGACAGGAGAGGCTGTTTACACAGAGCAGAGAGGAGAGGACAGGAGAGGCTGTTTACACAGAGCAGAGGGGAGAGGACAGGAGAGGCTGTTTACACAGAGCAGAGAGGAGAGGACAGGAGAGGCTGTTTACACAGAGCTGAGAGGAGAGGACAGGAGAGGCTGTTTACACAGAGCTGAGAGGAGAGGACAGGAGAGGCTGGAAACATGACAAGACTTCAATATGTGGAGCAAACTTTTTTGGTTATTTTAAATCTTGTTTTTGTCATTTTATATATATATTTTTGGTTATTTTTAGTCATTTTACATATTTTTGGTAATTCTTTTTTATTTTTTTAGGCAATTTTGTGTTGTTTGTTGTTTTTTACAACATTCGTGACACTTGTGGGGAAAAGTGTTTATAAATGAAATCCATTTTATTCCAATTTAAAAAAAAACATTTATCAGAGAAATTCAACATTATTCTGCACTAAGAGTGTTTGAGTTGTTCTGATTGTGTTGATTCCACAGAGCTGCAGGACAAATAGATTCAAGAGATTATAGAGATTTTATATGTTATGAGAGAAATACAAGGACACAGAGTAGAAAGAGTAGAAAAAAGCCAAACAATCACTAACAAATGAATAAACAAATGCAAATAAAACAAAATCCAAATGGGGCAATAAATAAATACATACATGCATATATAAATGTAAATATATGCATTTATTGATTGAGATAATAAATAAATAAATGATCTGCCTGGGTGTGAAGGGTTGAATGTAAAATGACTTTTCAATGAAGCAGCTTGAAATAAATGACAGAGTCTGAAACAAGAAGCTAAAGACGAGTGAGTCACTCCTTAACCTTTGACCTCCTACTACGGCTCCTCCTCTCAGAGCAGTGGAGGAACATGCACGGTCATCGCTGTGTTGCAAAACAAAGAAGAAACTCCAAACTCTTACAAAATGTTGAGCAGCTGGAGATTCAACTGCTGTTTCACCAAGAGGAAGTGTTTCTCTCACTTCTTCTTTTCAATGAAAAAAACGACTTTTACTGCCTGGAAATGTGCACAGTGTTAAAACTCTGAGAGCAGGGACACACAAACACGCTGCCAGCATTTATACCCAAACCCACACTTTAACTACATTTATAACCCAAAAAAACACACTTTAACTACATTAACACCCAAGAAACACACTTTTACTACATTTATACCCCAAAGAAACACACTTTAACTACATTTTAAACCAAAGAAACACACTTTAACTACATTTATAACCAAAGAAACACACTTTAACTACATTTATAACCAAAGAAACACACTTTAACTACATTAACACCCAAGAAACACACTTTAACTACATTTATACCCCCAAGAAACACACTTTAACTACGTTTATACCCAAGAAACACACTTTAACTACATTTATACCCAAGAAACACACTTTAACTATGTTTATACCCAAAGAAACACACTTTAACTACATTTATAACCCAAAAAAACACACTTTAACTACATTAACACCCAAGAAACACACTTTAACTACATTTATACCCCCAAGAAACACACTTTAACTACATTTATACCCCAAAGAAACACACTTTAACTACATTTTAAACCAAAGAAACACACTTTAACTACATTTATAACCAAAGAAACACACTTTAACTACATTTATACCCCAAAGAAACACACTTTAACTACATTTATAACCAAAGAAACACACTTTAACTACATTTATAACCAAAGAAACACACTTTAACTACATTAACACCCAAGAAACACACTTTAACTACATTTATACCCCCAAGAAACACACTTTAACTACGTTTATACCCAAGAAACACACTTTAACTACATTTATACCCAAGAAACACACTTTAGCTGTGTTTATACCCAAAGAAACACACTTTAACTACATTTAAAACCAAGAAACACACTTTAACTACGTTTATACCCAAAGAAACACACTTTAACTACGTTTATACCCAAGAAACACACTTTAACTACGTTTATACCCAAAGAAACACACTTTAACTACGTTTATACCCAAAGAAACACACTTTAACTACGTTTATACCCGTTCTCTGGTGAGCTGCTGCTGATACCAGAAACAATAAAAACACATCAAACATGTGGATCACCTGAGGGCCACCACCTCCAGGCCTAGAACTACATACACACTGTTTACTATCCAACTGTTAATATGTTTGCTTTGTTTTGTTAATAAATGTTTCTTTTTTTGTTTAAATTGAGACTTGTGTAACATTTGTTATCAACCCAAAAAACGGCCCAAAAAAAATCAGCAGCACATATCAGGGATCAGTTAAGACTGATGTCAAAATAATCAGTATCGGCATTAAAAAACCTGTATAGGTAGACCACTACAAGAAACACACTTTAACTACGTTTATAACCAAAGAAACACACTTTAACTACGTTTATACCCAAAGAAACACACTTTAACTACATTAACACCCAAGAAACACACTTTAACTACATTAACACCCAAGAAACACACTTTAACTACGTTTATACCCAAATAAATACACTTTAACTACATTAACACCCAAGAAACACACTTTAACTACGTTTATACCCAAAGAAACACACTTTAACTATGTTTATAACCAAAGAAATACACTTTAACTACGTTTATACTCAAGAAACACACTTTAAGTATGTTTATACCCAAAGAAACACACTTTAACTACATTTATAACCAAAGAAATACACTTTAACTACGTTTATACTCAAGAAACACACTTTAAGTATGTTTATACCCAAAGAAACACACTTTAACTACGTTTATAACCAAAGAAATACACTTTAACTACGTTTATACTCAAGAAACACACTTTAACTACATTAACACGCAAGAAACACACTTTAACTACGTTTATACCCAAAGAAACACACTTTAACTACATTTATAACCAAAGAAATACACTTTAACTACGTTTATACTCAAGAAACACACTTTAACTATGTTTATAACCAAAGAAATACACTTTAACTACGTTTATACTCAAGAAACACACTTTAAGTATGTTTATACCCAAAGAAACACACTTTAACTACGTTTATAACCAAAGAAATACACTTTAACTACGTTTATACTCAAGAAACACACTTTAACTACATTAACACGCAAGAAACACACTTTAACTACGTTTATACCCAAAGAAACACACTTTAACTACATTTATAACCAAAGAAATACACTTTAACTACGTTTATACTCAAGAA